>NC_041389.1:362337270-362355379 GCF_002162155.2 Triticum dicoccoides | reverse complement strand
CAAGGAATTCAACGGATTACATGTTGTGATCATTTTTACTGAAATGGAACTACAGAAAATCTGTAACCATCATTCAACAGTGCCTAAGAGATAACGTAGCACGTGTGTCCAATAGTTCTAGAGCCTTACAGGTATACTGAGACCATCATAGCTAAGCTGGACGTCAAGCCCCTCTGTTTCCATCAGCCTGGCAAGATCATCGTTCACTTTCTCATGGTCCATTAAATGCATCATCCCTGAAGATACCATTCAGTCCAGTTTAAAACAATAGCAATATAATCAAAATAATGGAAGATGAGGCAAAACATGCCATTTGATCAAATAAGGCTATAAGCTTCCCATAGTTCCATGTCAAGAAGAAAAGATTGCGACAAAGTTTCCAAGACTCCATTCCTGGAATCAATAATTATGAACTGTGTTCGACATAAATATTGAGATTTAATGTGTTCAGGCGTAATTTATTACTTTCTTGGACAAGTATTTGAGAGGTGAAATCATCTCCTTGTTACTTTTCTAGATATTAAACAACAGATAGGTAACATTTCTCAACTGTAAACTAAAATCATGTTAAACTTTTCTGTTGCAAACTCTGCAGTCTGTTTAAGAGTGTGTTATGTTTTGTGGATCCAGAGAAACTCCAAAATGCACTTAAGAGCTGACACTGACATCATGTTTGGTTGGGTGTGATTAGAGCTAGGGGGTGAGGATTGAAGGGGTATGAGACTTTAAATACATTGTATGGTTAGGGGGCATGGGAATTGATGAGGGATTAAACATGACAGTTGAGAGTCCAACCCCCACCGTTTTATTAACAAGGGAAGGGGTGGGAATTGGGAGGAAATTGTTTTAGTGATGACATCTTAACCCCTTCATCATGACTTATGTCATTGTCTCTTGTCTAATCTTGCACCAATTCCCACTATACAAATAACAGAATAAACTTCTCTGTCAATTTCCCACACATAATTCCCATTAGATACCAAACAAAGGAGTTGGAATAAAACAACAGATCCCATGCCCTAATCTCAATACAACTCCTGAGCTATTTTGTAAGGAAAAAAAGTTAACTATAAATTTGTACTTCCTCCGTTCCTAAATATAAGTCTTTTTAGAGATTCCAATATGAACTACATACGGATGTATATATTAGAATCTCTAAAAAGACTTATATTTAGGAACGGAGGAAGTATAAAAAGAAGCAACAAAATGATTGGTTAGTCAGGCCATACCGGTAAACAGTGTTCTTTTTGGTTTGATTTTCCTGACTTCCTCGAGGGCCTGTATAGTTGAAGAATATATCATAACTGGATACAGTGAAATAGTAAGAAGGTAGAACTAATGTGTTAGAACTTACCCTAGGTAATCCAAAGTGTGTTGAAGAAGAACGATCAGGTCTAAGAGCATCCTGTAGTAAGTTACATAAAACCAAGATCAATCCAATTCATAGTCAACAGTGAATACTCAAGAGAGATGCACAAGTAGGTCAATACAAAAGTTAGCAGCATAAGAAATGTACATCTTTCAGATGAATCTAACTATTTCATGATTCAAAAATCAGAGATACGCAAGAAAACAAAGTTAGCAGCATACAACAGTCCAATGAAACAATTTCATGGTTTAGAAATGCAAGAAAAAAAAAGGAATACCAATATAAGAAGTTGACAGTCTTCCAGAAGTTTATAGGTTTCGTCAGGTATATCACTGACATCACTGCAAACATCAGAGCAATTCAGATAAGATGCCTACCAACAACACAAGTCTTACAATAAACAGACCTTCCAGTGAACTCAATCTACCTTATGTAGCATATGTCACCAAAACGGAAACCAAGGGAACGGTAACCCTGACCGTGCCATACAGGCAAAGGAATTACCTGAAATGTAGACATTACATCTTTAGCAAAATAAATTGAACAGGAGACTCTGTCATGAATCCCAAGTATACTCAACACATACGGACATATTGAATAAGTAATTTTGCATTTGAGCAGGATACATAAAAATTGAGCCCATGACAGGTTTACTTAGCTCCACAGCCACAGGTTGGTAAGTTCTCCATATTATGTTTCTACCCAAAAGTTCTCCATATTACCTCGAGCCATCAATGAAAACAGATTTACTCAAACTTACTGGAAGGCATCTTGTCTGAATTGCGCTGGTAAATTTGCCCTATTGGCTGTTACTAACAACACTATCAATCAATTAAGTGATCCCATCCCATTATATTTGACCAAAATAAAGGAATTAAATACACATTTGTATACCTGACTACATGGACTATTTCCTTACTACATCTCACTGAGTCTAAAAGGAGAATATCAATTGTAATTTGTAAGCAAACAGCTTAGAAGTATAAGTACACTCCTTGCTTTGAAGTTGTTGTTTCAGATTACCAACCTCAAGATCCTGAACAGTAAATGGTTCCTCTTTCATAATGTTGAATTGCAATGTTGAAACTGCAGCACCAGGTATAACCGTACTTGTGTCGACCAAATAGTGGTGTGTCATCTTCATCACCTGATACAAACCAGCAAAGGAGGAAAGGAAAGAAAACTGAGCCAGCTGTAAAGATATATAAAACTAAAAGTGGGAAGGCCATAATTTTTTAATAGAATGGCATAATGGATTTTCATGTATATTCCATAAAATTTTCTGAGGCTGTAATACTAGAAAAAATAACATAAAACATAACTAAGTACAAGATTTTCAAACCTCATAATCACGCGGTGCCACATAAATTGGGATGGAGGGCTGGACATTGTTCGTCCAATCACGAAGACAATCAAGACCTGCACCATTCATGCTGTTATCTTTTTGGAAAGGGAAAAGCCACAAGTACGATGGGTTTCTCGTCTTGATTAATAGAAACAAAATTGTGTTGCGGAAAGCATTTACACTAGACGGGACTTTTAAAAATCGTATAAGCATTCAATTATAAGGTGCATAGGAGTTGAGAAGGTTGGAACCACTCAGACCTCCAATTGCATCAGCATGAGAATGAGTAATAATGACAGCATCAATCTCCCTCAACCTGAAGATCAGTACAAAACGTTAACAACACTTGCGTTTCTTTAAAGCAAATACTAATAGAGGATGTGAACAGTTCAGTACCCAAAAGCAGGGAACCACTGGAGCGCAGAATGGTAGAAAAACCTGACAGAAGAACAAAGCATCAGGGTGTGATAACTATTACCATTTTTTTACTTTGTAGATGCGCATTATTTACAAAAACAGCTTCTATATCAGCTACTATGAATGGAAGAAATTTCAGGTTCTCTGCTTCAAAACAGTGATACACTCTGGGTGTTTTCTACTATTCCTACCCATAGCTCTAGCGTCAAGAACGAGAGGAGAAGCAACTGGCAGTGCAAGAAGTAGCGCATACTTGCCAGCGTCGATGAGAATGTTAGAGGTGCGAGACGGCGTGACATGGCGCAGGAGAATGGAGGTGTTGCGCCTCCGGTTCCGGTTCCCTGGCTCTGCTGCCTTGGTGCAAACCTGCGAACAGGACATAACAAACAAACAGCCAACATCACACCGAGCAGCGAGCACTGTGAGAAAGCAGAACAAAGCGAGTCAACCGGCGGTTGATAACGAGATGTAGGTGGAGGGTCATACGGGGCAAGTCTTGGAGGGGTCGGTGAGGCAGCTGACGCGCGGGACGCCCTCGCTGGTGCCCGTGCCGAGGAAGATGAGCTCCGACTTCGGCGGCTCCTCGTGCTCCGCCGCCGAGGAAGAGACAGCGCTGCCAGGGGCGCAGGAGGAGGAGGAGAAGAAGCGCGCTGGAAGGATCACCACGGGTACAGGCATTACGTCGAACAGCCGAGGCGCAACCAGTAAACTATGCAATTACGATTGTATACGTACAGGAAGCGCCGGAGCGGAGGCGCGCGAGGGAGAGGCGGGAGGAGAGCGGCGCGGCGGCCGCCGGGGCGCGGGGAGGGAGATGCGCGCCCAGAGAGCGCGCGGCGGCGAGCGAGCACGCGAACGGCGAATGCAGCATGGGCAAGCGGTGGGCACGCAGGAGAGCGGCGATCGCGCCCGCGGCGGTGGCCCCAGACATCGGGAAAGCGCGGATGCGTCTGTCTGTCTTGCGGCGGCGGCCGGCGAGTCGGTATCGACGGGGTCTCCGCGGACGCTGGCCACTTGTCGCCTGTCTGACCGCGTTGCGGGAGGGGAGCGACGCTGGCAAGTGGGCCCGATGTTCCCTGCCTGACGGTCAAGAAAGCCCCGCGCCTCTTCCGACGGCCCTGTCACTGACATGTGGGTCAATAGTCCAGTGAGCCCTGTTCACTGACATGTGGGTCAACATACCATAAGTGGGCTTTACATGGGCTTTCAGCCTGGGCCGAGGAATAATTCCGTCTCTTTCTTCTCCCACTTCTCTTCCTGTCCTATCGTCTCCTCTCCCAATTGCCAGAGTCCGAATCTCTCGTGCTCCCGGAGGCCGGAGCACGCAGGAGATCGAATTCGCCGCGCCGGCTCGCCGGAGACGACAGACCCCCACAGGCACGAACCTATCTCTCTCTCTCTCTCTGTCTCCCTCTCCCGCTCTGTTTCAAAAACTTTCTTGCCATCCTCGTACTTCACGTGCTGTCTGTGTTTGCCCGATCCCGGGATAGGCTAGATCGCTCGTCCATGGGATCAGCCGATGAAGGATTAACATTTCTTGCCGTCTCTAGTGGAGTGCCAAAAGGTTCGCCGCGGTTAGCTGGGATCGCAGCAAGCTAACCATGTCGATTTGTGCAGATTTTCTGAAGTTGTAGGCGACCAGTTTATTAGAAATTTCCTGTTTGTTACCGAAGCACTTTAGATGCTTAACCTCTTGATCTCGGGGTACTTGGTGCTTTTTTTAGTTAACCCTTATGCCTTCCTGCAAAGCAAGCTTGGCACCACGTGTTGCTGTTCCAATTCATTGTATGAAGGCATTTTTGGTCGAGTGCAAATCTCTTGTTTCATTTCAGTTTCTTGTGCACTACTACTGACACTGAAAGCTGTTGCATATTTCAACAGAGTGGTGGTGCGTATAATGAACAAAGGCAGCATCCACAAAAAGGAGACGCACGGAACAAGCGACGACATAAGCGAGAACACACCTGTGGAGAAGGTCAGGGGCCCCAATCTGTTTGAACGGACCAAGGAAGAGATCGAGGCTCTTGTGGCGGCTGTTCACGATAAGATGGAGCACCATTCCAGTCCCCGCGGGAAGGAGGGTGGTAATTTACTTAAGTTGAAGTCATTTTGCCTAATTTAACTCTGACAAGTATTGCTCCAATTACATACCTTGAATTATGCTCACAGTAGAAATTAGATGGGAAGAAAGATGGGTAGGATAAGAGAGGAACAACAATGGTCCAATAGAGTGAAAATTCACATCTTTGTGCTCCTTTACCTATGGGGCTTGTCCAATTGAGAGTGTTTATACCACTCAAATTGTTCTTTTCTGAACCGAGTCTACCTAAGTTACAACCTTAGGACTTGCCATTTTGCAATAGAAGCAATCATATCCACAAGTTTCAGCTTTTCAATTCTTGAGAGCTGACAGGGTTTGACTGGAAACAGTGCTTTGTGTTGAATGCTAAGACATGGGCTCACAGGAAATTTCTGTTTGCTGTTTTATTTCTGCATATTCAGTTAATTTGTTTGCAGTGATGAACTATTAAGCTGTTGTATGTTTCTGTGGTATTTTCACTTCACCTTGTTGAGAAGAGTAGTGTTCTGTGTAACGGAGTTCTGTTTTCTGAGAGACTGGAAACATTTGAATTTTCCGTTTTGTCCAAGGTGTTATGGAGGTAGTTTGGGTGTATGTATTTGAGGTTTATAACTTAACATCACCAAGACTTTGAAACAATATAATTTTGTGGACAAAAATTCAAGCATGAAAAATGTTTCTGAGATATCACTTCTCTAAAAGCTATATACAAAGCAGGCCTTCCATGTTAATAGAAGAAAAAAGAAATATAAAGTATATACAAGAAGGGCAAAGGATAATAGTACCTCCTGAAATCAAGTTTGGAAATTCATTTCACCTTGTTGAGGAGTAGTGTTTTGTGTACCGGAGATTTCTGAGACCAAGATTTGGATGTCCAGCTTTGTCAAGTTATAATGGGAACTTCTTGAGCATACAATATTATGGTTTGTAACCTAATATTACCCAAACTTTGAAACAATAAAACTTTGTGACCAAAAATCATCAGTATAAAAGATGTTTCTGAAATATAGCTTCTCTAGAAGCAACCATTTTGATTGAAGAATAGAGTAATAAGGATATACAAGGAGTAAAGGATAACAGTACCTCCTTTGGAACCTAGTATTCAATTCCTTCATTCCTGATTCTTTGTGTTACTTTCCTCATACATGGTAGATGAGGTTCTTTTGGCAGTGCTCTGTTTAGTACCCTGTCTTGATTATTATGCACCGTTCTAATTTACCTGCAGAATTGCACAAGGATTCCAAGGAACACAGCAAGGCAGACATGCATAAGAAGACCCACGAGAACGAAACTCATGGTACAAGCAATGATATAAGTGAGGACACGCCGGTCAGCAAAGTCAAAGGCCCGGGCGTGTTTGAACGTGCCAAGGAAGAGATCGAAGCTATCGTTGAGGCCATCCATCCGAAGAAAGAATCCGACAAGTGAAGATCGACCGCATCGTGTACATTGTGTCTTCAGTATTTTCAGTGGCTGTGAAAACTATGTGGGCTATGTCCAGGTGGATGCATTATTTGCATCATATCCACTTGCAATCTTTGTATTTTGCATTGCCAAACTCTATCGCTGCAAGAGCTGAATGCTCCATCGTATCGCCGCCGCTTACGTTGAGCAGAAGATGTATAAAATGTGACATGACTGTACAACTACTTTGTTGTGTTTGAATTGCCAAGAAGCTGTATGCAATTTATCACTTGACACTTTTGTCATTTGCTTGGGCACACCGTAGACCTTCTAGGTGCCATAAATGGGATGGATTTCATTGGTTGAAACACTGCTTTCAACAATGGTATGGCGGTGTCTCGGAAACTGCAGCTGAAAAAAAAAGATTTTGCAGCTTGGTCACCTTGCTTGTTTGGTCGATTTTCGGAAACAGCGCAGCGACAGGGTATATCCAACAATGAGGCCACCCCGATCCCCTTCATAAGATGACCATCCTCATCCGCCTTTGGCTTAGTGGGGAAATAATTCTAAAACCGAAATTCAGGACCACATCCCAGTGTAGGTTTAGTGTAGCACTAACTCAAATATTGATAGAAGCATATATAGTACTTCCTCCGTAATGAAATATAAGAGCGTTTAGTGATTCTATGATGGTGCTAGACTTGGACGGTGAAGGAGGCACGGATCACAGAATTCTAGCACCATTGAAGAACGAGGCACAGATCAAAGTTACCTACATAAGAAACAACTTTGTCTTGGAAGTCATCTTAGTTAGAAGAATACAACTCCATGGATGGTGTTGCGCCGGGCCTTGGTGTGACGCCTCCGATTCAATCGTACACGCAAATGTATACGATCAAGATCAGGGACTCACGGGAAGATATCACAACACAACTCTAGACACAAATAAAAAAAATACATAAGCTCGAATACAAACGAGTCAGCGGAAGCAACAATATCTGAGTACATACATGATTTAAACAAGTTTGCCTTAAGAAGGCTAGCACCAAAGCAACATCAATCGAAAAGGCAAGGCCTCCTGCCTGGGAGACTCCTAACTACTCCTGATCATTGGCGTCCGTCACGTGGTAGTAGACACCCTCGGGGTAGTAGCAGTCGTCAAAGGTGGCATCTGGCTCCTGGACTCCACCATCTGGTTGCAACAACCAGAAAGAAGAAAGAAGGGGGAAAAGGGGTAGCAAAGCAACCGTGAGTACTCATTCAAAGTACTCGCAAGCAAGGATCTACACTACTTATGCATCAGTATCAATGAAATGGGTTGTATCTGTGGACTGAACTGCAGAATGCCAGAAGAGAAGGGGAAAGCCTAGCCTATCGAAGATTAGCATCTTCAAGCAGCTCCAAGCATCTTGCAGCATCAGAAGAGATAAGAGTAGCGTAAGGTAAAGTAGTAGTAGTGTTATCAACCTCGGCCAGAGATCCTTTCTCGACTCTCAACGAGAAAGCAATCCTAGAGCCAAACTATCCATTTCTCATATCCATTTCTCATCTCAAGTATCCAGTTCTAGTTGTATCGATCGGGATACAACTCCAAGTGTCCGTTACCGTAGGACAGGCTATCGATAGATGTTTTCTTCCCTGCAGGGGTGCACCAACTTACCCACCACGCTCGATTAACTCCGGCTGGACACACTTTCCTGGGTCATGCCAGGCCTCGGCCAAACAATACGCCGCAACCCGACCTAGGCCTAATAGAGAGGTCAGCACACCGGACTAAACCTATGCCCCCAGGGGTCATGGGCCATCGCCCCGAGAACTCCTGCACGTTGCGAACGTGGCCGGTGAGCAGACCTAGCTACCTCCTTAGAAAGGCAGGTGCTTACCAATCCAATCCGGCGCGCGCCGCTCAGTCACTAACGTCTATTAAGCTTCGGCTGATGCATACGACGCAGAACGCCCATACTATGCCCACGTGATGGTTAGTGCTATCAGGCCAGAGGCCCCTCGGATCAAATATCCAAATCGTAGTGGATTAGGAACGCGCGGTGCTACCTCTTGAGCACTGCGTTGGATTTCCCCGAAGAGGAGAGGATGATGCAGTAAAGTAGCGTAAGTATTTCCCTCAGTTTTTGAGAACCAAGGTATCAATCCAGTAGGAGACCATGCACAAGTCCCTCGTACCTACACAAAACGATAGCAACTCGCAACCAACGCTTAGGGGTTGGCAATCCCATCACGGTCACTTACGAGAGTGAGATCTGATAGAGATAATCTTTTTGGTATTTTAATAGATAGATGCAAAGTGAAAAGTAAAAGCAAAGTAAAAACAAAGCAAGTAAATAAAGTGATATAGATTGATATGATGAGAATAGACCCGGGGGCCATAGGTTTCACTAGTGGCTTCTCTCAAGAGCATAAGTATTCTATGGTGGGTGAACAAATTACTGTTGAGCAATTGACAGAATTGAGCATAGTTATGAGTATATCTAGGCAATGATCATGTATATAGGCATCACGTCCAAAACAAGTAGATCGAAACGATTCTGCATCTACTACTATTACTCCACTCATCGACCGCTATCCAGCATGCATCTAGAGTATTAAGTAAAAACAGAGTAATGCCGTAAGCAAGATGACATGATGTAGAGGGATAAATTCATGCAATATGATAAAAAAAACCATCTTGTTATCCTCGATGGCAACAATACAATACGTGCCTTGCAACTCTTTCTGTCACTGAGTAAGGACACCGCAAGATTGAACCCAAAGCTAAGCACTTCTCCCATTGCAAGAACTACCAATCTAGTTGGCCAAACCAAAAAGATAATTCAAAGAGACTTGCAAAGGTAACTCAATCATACATAAAAGAATTCAGAGAAGAATCAAATATTTTCCATAGATAATACTGGATCATAAACCCACAATTCATCGGTCTCAACAAACACACGGCAAAAAAGAAGATTACATCGAATAGATCTCCACGAGAGAGGGGGAGAACATTGTATTGAGATCCAAAAAGAGAGAAGAAGCCATCTAGCTACTAGCTATGGACCCGAAGGTCTGAAGTAAACTACTCACACTTCATCGGAGGGGCTATGGTGATGATGTAGAAGCCCTCCGTGGTGGATGCCCCCTCCAGCGGAGCTCCGGAACAGGCCCCAAGATGGGATCTCGTGGATACAGAAGGTTGCGGCGGTGGAAATAGGTTTTTGGCTCCTATTCTGATCGTTCAGGGATACGTAGGTATATATAGGAGGACGGAGTACGTCGGTGGAGCTCTGAGGGGCCCACGAGGTAGGGGGCGCGCCCTCCACCCTCGTGACCTCCTTGGAGACTTCTTGGAGTAGGGTCCTAGTATCTTGGATCACGTTAGGTTGGAAAATCACAATCCCGAAGGTTTCATTCCGTTTGGACTCCGTTTGATATTCTGTTTCTTCGAAATACTGAAAAAGGCAAAAAACAACATTCTGGGTTGGGCCTCCGGTTAATAGGTTAGTCCCAAAAGTAATATAAAAGTGGAAAATAAAGCCCAATATAGTCCAAAACAGTAGATAAAGTAGCATGGAGCAATCAAAAGTTATAGATACGTTGGAGACGTATCAGGCATCCCCAAGCTTAATTCCTGCTCGTCCTCGAGTAGGTAAATGATAAAAAAGAATTTTTGATGCAGAGTGATACTTTGGCATAATTTCAATGTAAATCTTCTTAATTGTGATATGAATATTCAGATCCGAAAGATTCAAGACAAAAGTTCATATTGACACAAAAATAATAATACTTCAAGCATACTAATCAAAGCAATCATGTCTTCTCAAAATAACATGGCAAAAGAAAGTTATCCCTACAAATTCATATAGTCTGGCTGTGCTCCATCTTCCCCACACAAAGTATTTAAATCATGCACAACCCCGATGACAAGCCAAGCAATTGTTTCATACTTATGACATTCTCAAAACTTTTTCAATCTTCACGCAGTACATGAGCGTGAGCCATGGATATAGCACTATAGGTGGAATAGAAGGGTGGTTGTGGAGAAGACAAAAAGAGGGAAGATAGTCTCACATCAACTAGGCGTATCAACGGGCTATGGAGATGCCCATCAATAGATATCAATGTGAGTGAGTAGGGATTGCCATGCAACGGATGCACTAGAGCTATAAGTATATGAAAGCTCTATAAAAGAAACTAAGTGGGTGTGCATCAACTTGCTTGCTCACGAAGACCTAGGGCATTTTGAGGAAGCCCATCATTGGAATATACAAGCCAAGTTCTATAATGAAAAATTCCCACTAGTATATGAAAGTGACAAAATGAGAGACTCTTTATCATGAAGATCTTGGTGCTACTTTGAAGCACAAGTGTGGTAAAAGGATAGTAGCATTGTCCCTTCTCTCTTTTTCTCTCATTTTTTTATTTGGGCCTTTATCTTCTCTTTTTTTATGGCCTCTTTTTTTTTGTAAAGTCCGGAGTCTCATCCCGACTTATGGGGGAATCATAGTCTCCATCATCCTTTTCTCACTTGGGACAATGCTCTAATAATGATGATCATCACACTTTTATTTTTCTTACAACTCAACAATTACAACTCGATACTTAGAACAAGGTATGACTCTATATGAATGCCTCCGGCGGTGTACCGGGATATGCAATGAATCATGAGTGACATGTATGAAAGAATTATGAACGGTGGCTTTGCCACAAATACAATGTCAACTACATGATCATGCTAGCAATATGACAATGATGGAGCGTGTCATAATAAACGGAACGGTGAAAAGTTGCATGGCAATATATCTCAGAATGGCTATGGAAAGGCCATGATAGGTAGGTATGGTGGCTGTTTTGAGGAAGGTATATGGTGGGTGTATGATACCGGCGAAAAGTGCGCGGTATTAGAGAGGCTAGCAAAGGTGGAAGGATGGGAAAAAGTGCGTATAAACCATGGACTCAACATTAGTCATAAAGAACTCATATACTTATTGCAAAAATCTAGAAGTTATCAAAGCAAAGTATTACGCGCATGCTCCTAGGGGGATAGATTGGTAGGAAAAGACCATCGCTTGTCCCCGACCGCCACTCATAAGGAAGACAATCAATAAATAAATCATGCTCCGAGTTCATCACATAACGGTTCACCATACGTGCATGCTACGGGAATCACAAACTTCAACACAAGCATTCTTTGAATTCACAACTACTTTAACTAGCATGACTCAAATATCACCATCTTCATATCTCAAAACAATTATCAAGCATCAAACTTATCTTAGCATTCAACACACTCAAAAGAAAGTTTCACATATCTTGAACACCAAGTATATTAACATTAAGCGAATTACCATGCTATTAAAGACTCTCAAAATAATCTAAGTGAAGCATGAGAGATCAAATAGTTTCTTTAAAACAAATCCACCACCGTGCTCTAAAAGATCTAAGTGAAGCACTAGAGCAAAAATATCACGCTCAAAAGATATAAGTGAAGCACTAGAGTATTCTAACAAATTCCAATTCATGTATGGCTCTCTCAAAAGATGTGTACAACAAGGATGATTGTGGTAAACTAACAAGCAAAGACACAAATAATACAAGACGCTCCAAGCAAAACACATATCATGTTCGTGAATAAAAATATAGCTCCAAGTAAATTACCGATGGAAGTGGACGAAAGAGGGGATGCCTTCCGGGGCATCCCCAAGCTTTGACTTTTTGGTGTCCTTGGATTATCTTGGGGGTGCCATGGGAATCCCCAAGCTTAGGCTCTTGCCACTCCTTGTTCCATAATCCATCAAAAGAATTCACCCAAAACTTGAAAACTTCACAACACAAAACTCAACAGAAATCTCGTGAGCTCCGTTAGAGAAAGAAAACAAAAGACTACTTCAAGGTACTGTAATGAACTCATTCTTTATTTATATTGGTGTTAAACCTACTGTATTCCAACTTCCTTATGGTTCATATACTGAATTACTAGCCATAGATGCATTGAAATAAGCAAACAACACACGAAAAACAGAATCTGTCAAAAACAGAACAGTCTGTAGCAATCTGTAACTAACGCAAACTTCTGGAACTCTAAACATTCTACAAAAATAGGAAGTCCTGGACAATTTGTTTATTGATCAGCAGCAAAAAGAATCAACGCAAAAGCACACTCCTGTGATTTATCATAACTAAATTCGTGCGCGCAAAGTTTCTGTTTTTCAGCAGAATCAAATCAACTATCATCGTAGGTTATCCTATAGGTCCTATTGGCACAAAACACTAATTAAAACATAAAACCACATCCAAACAGAAGATAGATGGATTATTTATTCCTAAACAGAAGCAAAAACAAAAAACACAAAATAAAATTGGGTTGTCTCCCAACAAGCGCTATCGTTTAACGCCCTTAGCTAGGCATAAAAGTAAGGATAGATCTAGGTCGTGCCGTAATAATAAGATAGATCTTGAAAGCTCATCTCGTATTCCCTACGTTCGGCGGCAATTTTCCTTTGAGGCAAGCAAAAATAATCAAAAGGGCTAAATTTAGCGGGACAAAAATCCCCAAGATCAATCACGGAAGGAACGGGTTCCTCCCTTGGCCCTTCATAGTGCACAACTATTTCATCACTGAAAGCATTCTTTTGGCAAAATCTTGTGAGCTTATACTCGAGAGAGTATCCTAGCTCATTATTTCTAAGGGCAAAATCATTATTAAGCTCGTTAATGCAATCAACTAAGACATTGATAGGGACCTTTTTTCTAAGGTTTTCATTGAAAGCGACATAGTCCGAAGATTGAAAACGTCTAATTTCCTCTTGATATAGAGGATTGCTTCTATGGGTGGACGACCGGTGTCCACCCTATAGTGCGAAAAGATTTCTTTGGCTTCTCTTATGATAAATCTAAATTCATGAGCCAAAAAGATAGTAACAACGCGCTTAATAGAAGAGTGCTCAATATTAGAGAATTCTAAGAAAATTCTCTGTATGCAAGGGTGCATATGCACAAATTGTCTTTCAAGTTCAACCACAAGCATAGCTATAACATCCGCAAGGCTACTAGTTCTATGAAGAATAGAACAGCCCGTGGAAGGTAAAGCACCGGCACAAGTAAAGAAATCTTGGATTACGCCTTTGCCAATGATTTTACCACTACCGATTCGAAACTTTTTGGTATGCAAGATAGGAGGTTCATCGGCCGAAGCCTCGAGATTTTCTGTATTATCATTGTTGTTCATATTGACGATAATCTCCCCAATTTTAGACATAGTGGCAGAAAAAGTAAGGCGGAAGAAAGCAAACAAAAGAGGAAGGAGGAGGCGATTGGGAAAGAGAGGGCAAATAAAACGGCAAGGGTGAAGTGGGGGAGAGGAAAACGAGAGGCAAATGGCAAATAATGTAATGCGAGAGATAGGGATTGCGATGGGTACTTGGTATGGTTGACTTGCTTGCGTGAGCCTCCCCGGCAACGGGGCCAGAAATTCTTCTTGCTACCTCTTGAGCACTGCGTTGGATTTCCCCGAAGAGGAGAGAATGATGCAGTAAAGTAGCATAAGTATTTCCCTCAGTTTTTGAGAACCAAGGTATCAATCCAGTAGGAGACCACGCACAAGTCCCTCGTACCTACACAAAACGATAGCAACTCGCAACCAACGCTTAGGGGTTGTCAATCCCTTCACGGTCACTTACGAGAGTGAGATCTGATAGAGATAATATTTTTGGTATTTTTAATAGATAGATGCAAAGTGAAAAGTAAAAGCAAAGTAAAAACAAAGCAAGTAAATAAAGTGATATAGATTGATATGATGAGAATAGACCCGGGGGCCATAGGTTTCACTAGTGGCTTCTCTCAAGAGCATAAGTATTCTACGGTGGGTGAACAAAGTACTGTTGAGCAATTGACAGAATTGAGCATAGTTATGAGTATATCTAGGCAATGATCATGTATATAGGCATCACGTCCAAAACAAGTAGATCGAAACGATTCTGCATCTACTACTATTACTCCACTCATCGACCGCTATCCAGCATGCATCTAGAGTATTAAGTAAAAACAGAGTAATGCCGTAAGCAAGATGACATGATGTAGAGGGATAAATTCATGCAATATGATAAAAACCCCATCTTGTTATCCTCGATGGCAACAATACAATACGTGCCTTGCAACTCTTTCTGTCACTGACTAAGGACACCGCAAGATTGAACCCAAAGCTAAGCACTTCTCCCATTGCAAGAACTACCAATCTAGTTGGCCAAACCAAAAAGATAATTCGAAGAGACTTGCAAAGGTAACTCAATCATACATAAAAGAATTTCAGAGAAGAATCAAATATTTTCCATAGATAATACTGGATCATAAACCCACAATTCATCGGTCTCAACAAACACACAGCAAAAAAGAAGATTACATCGAATAGATCTCCACGAGAGAGGGGGAGAACATTGTATTGAGATCCAAAAAGAGAGAAGAAGCCATCTAGCTACTAGCTATGGACCCGAAGGTTTGAAGTAAACTACTCACACTTCATCGGAGGGGCTATGGTGATGATGTAGAAGCCCTCCATGGTGGATGCCCCCTCCGGCGGAGCTCCGGAATAGGCCCCAAGATGGGATCTCGTGGATACAGAAGGTTGCGGCGGTGGAATTAGGTTTTTGGCTCCTGTTCTGATCGTTCGGGGATACGTAGGTATATGTTGGGGAACGTAGTAATTTCAAAAAATTTCCTACGCACACGCAAGATCATGGTGATGGCATAGCAACGAAAGGGGAGAGTATTGTCCAAGTACCCTCGTAGACCATAAGCGGAAGCGTTATGACAACGCGGTTGATGTAGTCGTACGTCTTCACGATCCGACCGATCCAAGTACCGAACGTACGGCACCTCCGAGTTCAGCACACGTTCAGCTCGATGATGATCCCTGGACTCCGATCCAGCAAAGTGTCGGGGATGAGTTCCGTCAGCACGACGGCGTGGTGACGATGATGATGTTCTACCGGCGCAGGGCTTCGCCTAAACTCCGCGACAATATGACCGAGGTGGAATATGGTGGAGGGGGCATCGCACACGGCTAAGGGACGATCCGTAGATCAACTTGTGTGTCTATGGGGTGCCCCCCTCCCCCGTATATAAAGGGGGAGAGGAGGAGGGGGCCGGCCAAGGGGGAGGCGCGCCATAGGAGGGGGAAATCTACTCCAAGTAGGTTTGCCCCCTCCCTTTCCTATTCCAAGAAGGAGGGGGGAGGAAGGAGTGGGAGAGGGGGAAGGCAAGGGGGGCGCCGCCCCCCTTCCTTTTCCTATTCGGACTCAAGGGGAGGGGGCGCGCCTCTTGCCCTGGCCGGCCCCTCTCTCTCTCCACTAGGGCCCATCAAGGCCCATTACTTCCCGGGGGGTTCCGGTAACCCTCCGGCACTCCGGTTTTTCTCCGAAAACACCCGGAACACTTCCGGTGTTCGAATATAGTCATCCAATATATCAATCTTTATGTCTCGACCATTTCGAGACTCCTCGTCATGTCCGTGATCACATCCGGGACTCCGAACAACCTTCGGTACATCAAAACTTATAAACTCATAATAAAACTGTCATCATAACGTTAAGCGTGCGGACCCTACGGGTTCGAGAACTATGTAGACATGACCTAGAACTATTCTCGGTCAATAACCAATAGCGGAACCTGGATGTTCATATTGGTTCCCACATATTCTACGAAGATCTTTATCGGTCAAACCGCATAACAACATACGTTGTTCCCTTTGTCATCAGTATGTTACTTGCCCGAGATTCGATCGTCGGTATCCAATACCTAGTTCAATCTCATTACCGGCAAGTCTCTTTACTCGTTTCGTAATACATCATCTCATAACTAACTCATTAGTTACAATGCTTGCAAGGCTTAGGTGATGAGTATTACCGAGAGGGCCCAGAGATACCTCTCCGACAATCGGAGTGACAAAACCTAGTCTCGAGTTATGCCAACTCAACATGTACCTTTGGAGACACCTATAGAGCACCTTTATAATCACCCAGTTACGTTGTGACGTTTGGTAGCACACAAAGTGTTCCTCCGGTAAACGGGAGTTGCATAATCTCATAGTTGTAGGAACTTTGTATAAGTCATGAAGAAAGCAATAGCAACATACTAAACGATCAAGTGCTAAGCTATCGGAATGGGTCAAGTCAATCACATCATTCTCCTAATGATGTGATCCCGTAAATCAAATGACAACTCATGTCTATGGCTAGGAAACTTAACCATCTTTGATTCACGAGCTAGTCAAGTAGAGGCATACTAGTGACACTCTGTTTGTCTATGTATTCACACATGTATTATGTTTCCGGTTAATACAATTCTAGCATGAATAATAAACATTTATCATGATATAAGGAAATAAATAATAACTTTATTATTGCCTCTAGGGCATATTTCCTTCAGTATATATAGGAGGAAGGAGTACGTCGGTGGAGCTCCGAGGGGCCCACGAGGTAGGGGGCACACCAAGGGGGGCGCCCTCCACCCTCGTGACCTCCTCGGAGACTTCTTGGAGTAGGGTCCAAGTCTCCTGGATCACGTTCGGTTGGAAAATCACGATCCCGAAGGTTTCATTCCGTTTGGACTCCGTTTGATATTCTGTTTCTTCGAAATACTGAAAAAGGCAAAAAACAGCAATTCTGGGCTGGGCCTCCGGTTAATAGGTTAGTCCCAAAAGTAATATAAAAGTGGAAAATAAAGCCCAATATAGTCCAAAACAGTAGATAAAGTAGCATGGAGCAATCAAAAATTATAGATACATTGGAGACGTATCACGCGGTAACAAGCAGAGACTCATGAAAGATGTGACCCCGTCGCCCCATCTCGAGGACTCGCGACAAGGGCTAAGAATGCCCGGCCACGCCTCGTAATTATCTCGCGGGCACCTTCCAGGTCAACCCGACTCCACATCACTCGAATTAAGCTCGCACGGGTACCCCTCAGGGTCGACCCGTCTTTTGTAACATGGTTCAATGTAAAGTCATAGTAATCATAGTAACCGTGTGTCTAACACCAAGGGGGAAACCTGAGGAGTCAGCCCTGACGGATTCCACTCGATGTAATCATCAAGGTGGACGGAAGAGGAACCACCCTCGAGGTCCACACTTGAGGGGTTGCACGACAGAGTCGTATCGGAAGTAGTTAAGGAGGAAATCACCCTCGATGACCACGACCGAATAACTACACTACCGGGTTAACATCAGAAGTGCTGATGAGGTCTCACCCTCGGCACTCGATAGTAACCCAGTAGTGTCGAGCAACTAAGGGGAAGTGATGTGCAGTGCCGGGGCCTGGTCTTCGATCCCATTGAACGAGTCTTCGATGATGAAGCAGGGGCAACAAGGACAAGGTGGAGGGTCACTGATGGATCACTAACCAACCAATACTAAGCAGTTTAGGATAAGCGGGTAAGGTACAACAGCAGATACAAAAGCATGCTATGCATCAGAATAGGAGCAAACAATAATAGTAGCAAAATCTAATG
>NC_041389.1:362278945-362337066 GCF_002162155.2 Triticum dicoccoides | reverse complement strand
GGAGGGGTCATCATCGACATAATCGATCACAGGGGCATCATCGGTCTCGGGGTCTACCGGAGAGAAGAGGGGGAAGAAACAGTAAATATAAAGCAAACATAGCATCACAAATCATAACATGGCAATATGTTGTGCCGGGTGTGACCTAACGTATGGCTACACAATATAGGTGAAGGGGCAATTCAACTGGGAATGTATTCCCGGTTCCGTACCTGTGTCAGACATGTGACCGGAGGGGGATGTTCCATGTTCATAAGTTAGAGGCATCTGACAGGTAAACTGACCGCATATTCGGATTCGTTGGATTTTTCTGAGCAACTTTCATATATAAAACATTTTCATCCGAGTTACGGTTTATTTTCTATGAATTTTCAAAGATTAAACCATTTTTAGAAATTATTTGACTTAACAGAAAAGAAATATTGCACTAGCATGACGCCATAGTGAAGTCAACAGTCAACAGCCGCATTGACTAGGTCAAACCTGCCTAGTAGGGCCCACCTGTCATTGGCAGTGGGCTAACAACAGTTCATTTAATTTAAATAGAGTAATTAGTGACTGGACCCCACCAGTCAGTGACTCGTTAGTTTAGCTAATTATTTTTATTTAGGAAAATGTTTTAATTAGGTTAATTAGGCGGGGGACCCGTGTGTTAGTGGCACTGAGTGCCCAGTCAGTATAGTTGACCATGGTCAATGTGGTCAACTGGGTCCAGGGGGCCCACGGGCAGCGACCCAGAGGAGGGCCCTGCCGGTGCTAGGTCAAGCGCCGGCGCCGGAGCAACACCGGCGAGGCCATCCGCGGCGGCCGAACGCCGGAGACGGCCAGAATCGCGCTATGTCTCATAATTTGAGCCGTGGTCGGGCGCGTTCGGAAGCTGACGATCTCGCACGTCAAATGGTACCAACGTTTGGGCCTGGGAATGGCCGGAACATCACCGGCGTCGATGTTGGCGGCGGTGGTTTTCGGGCGAGGACGGGGATCGCGCTAGGAGGCACGGGAGGAGGCGCGGATGGCTGGGAGGCCTCCTTGCAGCGCTACGGGCACGAAGCCATGCTCGAAAGCAAGCTTGGACGATGGTGGCCGAGACGGAGAGGCTCGACAGCAGCGACGAGTTCGGCCACGGCGGCAACGATGGCCTATGGGCACGGGAAATGACAGGGGAGTAGGGAGGAGAGGGAGGTGCTCACCGAGCGGCTAAGAAAATCCCTCGATAGGTTAGGAGCGCAGGAGAAGGCCGAATCGACGACGGCGGCATCGCGGTGGCCGGAGATGGGGACGAGGACGAACAACGGTTGCGGTGCTTCCCGGTTCCAGTGGAGGGCGCCAGTCGAAGGAGTCGACCCCGGCGGAGCTCACCGTCAGGGTCTGCGGGAGCGGGGCCGCCGGTGGCCGCGACAACGGAGGGCGGCGCCGACCACGCTCGGAGGTGGACGGGGAACGAGGGGGGAGGCGAGGAGGAATCTAGTGGGGAGAGGGAGAGGCGGAGCGGGGCAAGTGGTGAGGTGAGTGGGAGAGGCGCCCGAGGCATCACCCTTATCCTCTCCCGACGAGGCCGGCGAGGTGGTCGGGTGGCGCCGAGGCGCCCGGTCGGTCGAACAGTGGGAGGTGGGAGACGACAGGGGAGGGGGAGTGGGCCACATGGCTTGTTGGGTTTAGCCCGGGGGGTTAGGCCCAGGGGGCAGGGGCCTTTTCTCTCTCTCTCGCCTCCTCTTTTTATTTTCCTTTAGATTTTCTTTTTAAACTTTTAAAACTTCTATTTCAAATAGTTTAGGCCAGTTAAACACTTTGCCAAAAAATGTTGGTTCACCACCAATATTAATTATGCATTAATTGGCACAAGATGAACATTTTAGTTTTAATGGTTGAGCATTTTGAATTCCACACATAAATTGAAATTGAATTCAACTGGAATTTGAAATGGAATATTGATCAAAGTGACTAAGCACTATTATAGAAAAATGATTAGCTTGATCTCAGGGATTATTGTAGCATCATTACACCGGGGTGTTACAACTCTCCTCCTCTAAAAGAAATTCTCGTCCCGAGAATTAAGAGGTAGAAGGGAACAGGTCGGGGTATTCATCCCGGAGGTTATCTTCGTGTTCCCAAGTGGCTTCCTCTTTAGTATGATTCGACCATTGCACCTTGAGGAACTTGGTAACCTTCTAGCGGGTTCGACGTTCAACTTCTTCAAGAATGCGGATAGGATGCCCTTTGTATGTGAGATCATCTTGAACTTCAATCAATTCTAGATCCACTTCACGTTCTGGGTCCTTGAAGCAACGACGAAGTTGCGACACGTGGAAGACGTCATGGACGTGAGAGAACTGAGGTGGCAACTCCAGTTGATAAGCCACCAGTCCACGACGGGCAAGAATACGAAAGGGACCAATGTAACAAGGGGCTAGCTTGCCCTTGACTCCAAACCGACGAGTGCCTCTCAAAGGAGTGACACGCAAATAAGCTTGTTCACCAGGTTGATAAGTTGAACCCCAGTGTTTTCGGTCATAGTTGCTCTTCTGGCGGGACTGGGCCGCCTTGAGATTATCCCGGACAATGCGAACCTGCTCTTCAGCTTGTTGAATAATGTCTAGACCAATGAGCGTCCATTCCCCAGTTTCTGACCAATTCAGAGGGGTTCGGCACTTACGTCCATATAGCACTTCAAAGGGTGCCATCTTCAAGCTGGCTTGATAGCTATTGTTATAAGAGAACTCCGCATAAGGGAGAGATTCTTCCCACTTCTTGCCGAAAGAAATAACACAAGCTCGAAGCATGTCTTCAAGAATTTGATTGACTCGCTCGACTTGGCCTTGGGATTGGGGATGATAAGCAGTGCTCCAGGTAATATGAGTTCCCATTGCCTCTTGGAAACTATCCCAGAACTTCGAAGTGAATATACTACCGCGGTCTAAACTGATCTCCTTCGGAATGCCGTGGAGTGACACAATCTGGAGATATACAAGTTTGCTAATTGACTAGCAGTGATTGTCTCCTTGACTGGCAGAAAGTGAGCAACTTTCGAGAATTGGTCGATGACGACAAAGATAGCATCATTATCTTTCTGAGACTTAGGAAGGCCAGTGACGAAGTCCATCTGAATCTTATCCCACTTCCATTCAGGAATCGGAAGCGGTTGTAGAAGTCCAGTCGGTTTCTGATGTTCTGCTTTGACGCGATGGCAAATGTCACATTCTTCAAAATATCGAGCAATGTCTTGCTTCATCTTAGACCACCAGTACTTCTGACGGATGTCTAGATACATCTTGGTACTTCATGGGTGAATAGAGAGAGGGGTGTCATCGCTTCTTTCATCACCTTCTCTGTCATAAGCTCGAACCGGGGTACTACAATACGATCTCTGAAGTATAAGGTCCCATCTTCAGCAAGCGAGAAATCTCTGGATTTCTCTAAGGCAAGATCCTTTTTCATCAGATCAGCATGAGCATCTTTGGCTTGAGCAGACTTAATTGCTTTCAGAAGAGTTGGTTCCAAGACAAGGTTATTCAGAGAACCCTGTGGAACTAGTTGGAGGTTCAACTTGCAAAGTTCTTCATAAAGGCGTGGCTGAGCTTTATGAACCATGTGATTATTGCAATAAGACTTGCGGCTTAGGGCATTGGCCATTACATTAGCCTTGCCAGGTGTATAAGATATACCACAGTTGTAGTCAGCAATAGCTTCCATCCAGCGCTGCCGACGAAGGTTCAAATCTGGCTGAGTAAACAGGTACTTCAGACTCTGATGATTGGTGAAGATCTCACAACGATTACCGAGAAGGTACTATCGCCATAGCTTCAGTGTAAAGATAACCGCAGCAAGCTCGAGGTCGTGAACTGGGTAGTTCTCTTCGTGAGGACGCACTTGACGGGAGGCATAAGCAATTACTCTGCACTCTTGTATTAGGACACAGCCTAATCCTTGTCGTGAAGCGTCGCAATAGATGACAAAGTCCTTGCGAGAATCAGGGGGAGCAAGCACTGGGGCAGAAGTGAGCTTGTCCTTGAGTGCCTGGAAACTTTCCTGACATTTGTCTATCCAATCGAACTTAACGCCTTTGTGAAGCAGATTAGTCAGTGGCTTGGCAATCTTTGAGAAGTTCTCGACGAAACGACGGCAATAGCTGGCGAGTCCGAGAAAGCTTCTAACTTGCTTGACAGTCTTCGGAGGGGTCCAGTCAAGAATAGCCTGAACTCGCTCTGGGTTGACGGCAATACCATCCTTGGAGATGACATGACCAAGGTAGGTGACTTCGGGAAGCCAGAATTCACACTTGGAATACTTGGCATAAAGTTGATGTTCTCGAAGCTTCTCTAGAACAAGTCGAAGATGTTCAGCATGTTCTTCTTTGTTCTTTGGATATACCAGGATATCATCGAGGTAGACTACGACGAACTTGTCGAGGTAATCCATGAATATGTAGTTCATCAGACGGGAGAATATGGCTGGAGCATTGGTCGAGCCAAAAGACATGACGTTGTACTCGTAAGAACCATAACGAGTGATGAGTGCGGTCTTTGGAATATCCTCTTCACGAACACGGATCTGGTGGTAACCCAACCTCAATTCGAGTTTAGAGAATATCGATGAACCAGCCAGTGGATCATACAGATCATTGAACCGAGGAAGGGGATATTTGTTCTGAATTGTAGCTTGGTTGATATGACGGTAGTCTTGGACCAAATGATTCGTTCCGTCCTTCTTCTTGACAAAGAGAGAAGGTGCTCCCCAAGCAGAGGAGCTTGGACGAATGAAACCCTTGCAAAGAGATTTGTCAATTTCCTCCTTAAGTTCAAGGAGTTCATGAGGTGGCATCTTGTAGGGTCGTTTGGCAATAGGAACGGTGACTGGTTTCAAGTCGATGACGAACTCGACAGCCCGAGTAGGAGGTATTCCTGGAAGTTATTCTGGAAAGACGTCTAGAAAGTCGTGAACAATTGGAATCTTTTCAGTTCCCTCAAGAGGTGCTGCATTTGACGCATTCAAGACATAAAGTCGTGCTTCGGCGTTTTGAACCAGACGAGCATTGTAGCTTACTATCTCATCTGAAGGGTGCAGAAGGTGGGCGGTTTTAGTGTCGCAAACAATAGAAGCCGTATGTGCTTTCAACCAATCCATTCCCAGAATGAGGTTAATATTGGATGACTTCAGAATAATGGGGGAGGCAAAAAATTCCAACCCTTCAATTTCAACGGAAACATTGTGGCTAACCATGGAGGTTTGGCATTGGCCCGTGGGTTTTTTTACCACTAGTGGAGTGTGCATCTCTTCGTATTTAATGCCATGCATGAATGCAAAATCTTCTGATATGAAAGAATGTGATGCTCCTGAATCGAATAAAACAGAAGCCGGTACTGAATTAACAAGAAGAGTACCCATCACAGTGCCAGGCTGGTCTTGAGCTTCATTCAGATCAACATGATTAGCCTGACCACGACCATAAGGTCGGGCATTGCCGTTGCGGGGCTGGTTGTTACGGCCAGTTGAAGGCAAAGTTAGCTGGTTCTTTTTTCTGATTGCACTCTTTGGCAAGGTGACCTAGACGGCGACATCTAAAGCACAAACCATCATTGGGATTGGGAGCAGGAGCTTGGGGTGGTACAACTCGAAGAGGCTGCATCTGCGGTGGAGGAGGCACACGAGGTGCAACATAGGACTGTCTTGGTGCAGGTGCAGTTGGGCGGTACATGCTGTGGGGGATCCATATCCGACGCTTATGCGCTGATGGGCCCGAAGATGAGCCAGTGTCACGGCTGCGCCTAAGGGATCCCTGGTGTTCCTAAAGATCAGTCTCAACCTGAATAGCCTTGTTCACCAAAGTGGCGAAATCAGCAAAGTCATGAACGAGCAGTGCTAGCTTGATATCCGGGTGAAGTCTGTCATGAAACTTCTCTTGCTTACGAGCATCAGTAGCAATGTCTTCTTCAGCGTAATGGGACAAGTCCAAGAATTCCCGCTGATAAGCATATGCAGACTTGTTGCCTTGGGTGAGGTTGCAGAACTCTCGCTTCTTCTTGTCCATGATTCCCTGAGGAATGAAGCGGGCACGGAAAGCGGCTTGGAAATCCAGCCAAGTGATGACCGTTCCAGCAGGTCTGGTACACATGTGGCTGTCCCACCATTGAGCAGCAGGACCCTTGAGCAAGAAGGATGCGAAGGTGACATAGCTGGCAGGGGCAACACTAGCAGACTCCATTTCATACGTGATGTCCCGGAGCCAGTCATCAGCATCAAGGGGCTGAGTTGAGCTGCAGTAGATGGTCGGGTTGAGGCGCATGAAGTCCTGCAGAATAACTAGGGCTGGCTGCTGGTTCATATTTGGACGAGGAAACCGAGCCATCGTTCCTTCCATGAACTGGCGGTTCAGCTCAAACTGTTGCATCATTCCAGCAAAGAATTCGGGTGGTGGCGGATCGTTGCCACCACGGCCACGACCAGCAGGTCTAACCATCCTGCTAACATGTAACAGGGGTAGTTCAGTATCGAGCATTTGCAAAGACAAAGGATCATCCATGATGAAACATGCATAAAGAAAGAGGACGATGGATACCACATAGTAGTCAACACGACAGTGTGTGCACTATTCAAAATACTATTCTAAGGAATAACTATGGCTTATCCAACTTTGGGGTGAGTGTGGTCACGCGATCCTAATGTTAGAGTTAGTAAATTCGTTTAACCCGAATAAAAGAGATATTATAGTCCTAGAGTATAGACGAGGAGTAAAAGATCCTAATACCACCCAATGGCGACGTGGGCCCGTAAGACACACAGCCAATGTTAGTAAAGGTTTTTCAGTGACTAGACTCAACTTCGGCCAAGGAGTTGGAAAGGGGGGTACCTACAGGCAGTCGGCTCTGATACTAACTTGTGACGCCCCCGATTCAATCGTACACTAATCATACACGTAAATGTGTACGATCAAGATCAGGGACTCACAGTAAGATATCACAACACAACTCTAGACACAAATAAAAAATTACAAGCTTTATATTACAAGCCAGGGGCCTCGAGGGCTCGAATACATAAGCTCGAATACAAACGAGTCAGCGGAAGCAACAATATCTGAGTACAGACATGATTTAAACAAGTTTGCCTTAAGAAGGCTAGCACCAAAGCAACATCGATCGAAAAGGCAAGGCCTCCTTCCTGGGAGCCTCCTCACTACTCCTGGCCGTCGGCGTCCGTCACGTGGTAGTAGGCACCCTCGGGGTAGTAGCAGTCATCAAAGGTGGCATCTGGCTCCTGGACTCCACCATCTGGTTGCAACAAGGGGTAGCAAAGCAACCGTGAGTACTCATCCAAAGTACTCGCAAGCAAGGTGAAAGAACATGCGGTGCCCCCATGTTTGGTTTTGGTAATTGATGACAATCTCTATGGACTAATGGTTTCCTTGAGTTATATTTGAAGGGTTTGTCCATAGGCTTTTCTTGGAGTCCATGTCCATGTGTTGGTTTCAAGGAGAGTTTGTGATGACCATGGTGCTATTAAGGAATTATCCAAAGATCGGTCATGTGAGTGTTGAGCTTATTGCAAGCGTGTCTTGAAGAATAAGATTGTGTGATCCTTCATGTCCACCTTCAAGACATCATTCAAATGAAGAGAGTTGAAAAGATTCAACACACAAAGCGCACAAGATGTACCGAGGGATCAAGTCCCATGGTATGGTAAGCATTGTCCATTACGCTTTGTGTGCTAACCCATAGTCTTCATGAGAGTTCTTTGTGGGGTTAGGTTGCGGTGTGCAAGTTCAAGTGATGTATCATGAAGAGATCAAGTGCTTGAAGCTTGCCGTCCATTGTGGTGACAATGGACTTGTGAAGATGATCGAAAGAGTGGCTCACCCATAGTGGAGTATGGGGGAGCAATCAACTAGTCTTCATCGAGCCAATGCAATCAAGAAAGGTGGTCCATCTTGAGGAGGAGTAGATCATCATCATCTAGCTCAAGTGGACTGTGTGTAAGGCAAAGCTTTGCCCTTGATAGGTTTTCTATTTTACCGGTCTCATGGTAGTTGTGGGAGACCGGGTTATAGGATCGATTGCCGTACTATCAAGAGGGGCTCTCGATGAGTTGCTTGATCATATCGTTCGTTGAGAGCTCAAACCATTGCATCCTTGCATCATCCTTATTGGTTCTTGTTTGGTTCTTCTCCTTGTGAGTTTTGGAGCTTTTGGTCATTTTTATGACAAGCTCGAGTTCATCGAAAACGGAGTTCACATGCGTCTTCTATGATGTTTTCGATGTTGGAGGGTATGCCGGTTCTTCTCTGTTGGAGGTTTCTCTCCTCTCTTGTTTTGATGCTACTCGTTGTCTTGTATCCAACAAGCTTGAGTTTGCTCGATTCGGAGCTCATTTGCAGAAGTTATGGCAGTTCTGGTTTTATTGTTACCCTCTGTTGTCTTCTCTGCAAAATGAAGGACTCCTAGTGTTGCTGATCTGGAGCATGCGGTAGTACTGCTCTCCGGAGCGGTAGTACCGCAGGCCCTTGCGGTAGTACCGCTCTGTTGGAGCGGTAGTACCGTGGCCTCCGGCCAGGCGCAGCTGCTCAAGCGGTAGTAGGGCGGATGTAATTTTTTACATCCGCGCCCTACGCGGTAGTACCCCGCTGCGAGCGCGGTAGTACCGTGGGCTCTGGCCAGGCGTAGCAGCATGAGCGGAAGTAGGGGCGGATGTAACTTTTTACATCCGCGCCCTACGCGGTAGTATCGCTCTTCGTGTGCGGTAGTACCGTGCCGGAGTTTTGCGCAGGTCCTCCTCAGCGGAAGTAGGTACGGAAGTAATTTTTTTACTTCCGTGCTTTCTTTGCGCCTAGTGTTGCCTGCCTTATGGTAGTACTGTAGGGACGCGTGGTAGTACCGCTCCGGCGTATCTACCGCTCGTTGCCCTGTGCAACAGACCTTCATCTGGTCAGTGCTGCACATGCGGTAGTACCGCAACCTGCAGCAGTAGTACCGCAACCGACCGCGGTAGTACCGCAGCTCCGTGCAGTAGTACCGCGTCGTGCGGGCTGAGTGAGGGGATAACGGTTGGTTTTTCTCCCCACCTATAAAAGGGGGTCTTCTTCCCCATTGAGAGATATTCTTTGAGCTCGTGTTCTTCCCCCATTGTTGACCTTCTTGGAGCTTGCTAACTCTCAATCCCTCCATGGATTCTTGCTAGTTTTTGAGGGAAAAGAGAGAGGAGATCTAGATCCACGTTTCCACCAATCACTTTCTCCTCTAAGTGAGGGGAACTCCTTGGATCTAGATCTTGGAGTTCTTAGTGTTCTCCTTCTTATTCTTCCTCTCATCTTCCTCCCTAGCATTAGTTGCTTCGGTGGGATTTGAGAGAGAAGGACTTGGGCACTCCGTGTGCCCTTGTCATTGCATTTGGTGCATCGGTTTGAGTTCTCCACGCGATACGTGGAAGTTACAAGTTGAGAAGCTTATTACTCTTGGGTGCTTGGTGCCCTTGAGCTTGTTCCTTTGGGTGCTTGGGTGCCCTAGACGGTTGGTGGTGTTCGGAGCTCAATCATTGTGGTGTAAAGCTCCGGGCAAGCGTCCGGGTCTCCAATTAGGTTGTGGAGATCACCCCGAGCAATTTGACGGGTACCGATGACCGCCCCCAAGGGTTGCCAAAGTGTACGGGTTCGGTGACCGCCCCCAAGGGTCGCCATTTGTACGAGTTTGGTGACCGCCCTCAAGGGTCCCTTAGTGGAATCACGACATCTTGCATTGTGCGAGGGCATGAGGAGATTACAGTGGCCCTAGTGGCTTCTTGGGGAGCATTGTGCCTCCACACCGCTCCAAACGGAGATTAGCATCTGCAAGGGTGTGAACTTCGGGATACATCGTCGTCTCCGCGTGCCTCGGTTATCTCTTACCCGAGCCCCTTTACTTATGCACTTTACTTTGTGATAGCCATATTGTTCTTTGTCATATATCTTGCTATCACATAGTTGCTTATCTTGCTTAGCATAAGTTCTTGGTGCACATAGGTGAGCCTAGTTGTTGTAGGTTTTGTGCTTGACAAATTAACCGCTAGGTTTATTCCGCATTTGTTCAAGCCTAAACCGTAATTATTTTAAAGCGCCTATTCACCCCCCTCTAGGCGACATCCTCGATCTTTCAATTGGTATCAGAGCCTCGTCTCTCTTTGTTGGGCTTAACCGCCTAGAGAGTAAAGATGTCAACTAGAGGATTAGGATTCTCTGACACTCTTAGTTTCGATGGCACAAATTTTGATGTTTGGGTAATTCGCATGCTTAATCTCTTTAGGGTCATGGACCCAAATTTAGAGCGAATTGTAGATATGGGTTTTTCTCCTCCAGAGGATCCTCAAAGCCTATCTTTAGAGGATGAGAAAAACTCTTATCTCAATGCTCAAGCTTCTAATGTGCTTTTTGATGCTTTGAGCAATGTAGTTATATTTGAACTCATGCCGTTCCGGGATGCTCATGAGTTATGGACAAAGCTTCAAGATAAATATGGTGTGTCCAAGATTTGTAAGGATGATCGTTCTCCCTCCACCTCCGGTCGTGTTGCCTTCTCAACTTCTTCTACTTCACCTACACGTGGATTGCCACAAGGTAATGTTATGGTGAATAGTGTTGGTCATTGCAATGATGATAGTATGCTTATTGAGGATGATCCTGTTGGGGAACGTTGCAGAAAACAAAAATTTTCCTACGGTTTCACCAAGATCCATCTATGAGTTCATCTAGCAACGAGTGATTAGATGCATCTACGTACCTCGTAGATCGCGAGCGGAAGCGTTCAAAGAACGGGGATGATGTAGTCGAACACGACGTGATTCGAATCACCGGAGATCCTAGCACCGAACGGACGGCACCTCCGCGTTCAACACACGTACGGAACAGCCACGTCTCCTCCTTCTTGATCCAGCAAGGGGGGAGGAGAGGTTGAGGGAGATGGCACCAGCAGCAGCACGACGGCGTGGTGTTGATGGAGCTGCAGTACTCCGGCAGAGCTTCACTAAGCGCTATGGAGGAGGAGGAGGTGTCGGAGAGGGAGAAGGAGGCAACCAAAGGCCTAGGGTGGTTTTGCTCCTCCTTTTCCCCACTATATATAGGGCCAAGGGAGAGGGGGAGGCGCAGCCCTTGCCCCTTCCTCCAAGGAAGGGTGCGGCCAAGGGGGGGAGGAGTCCATCCTCCCCAAGGCACCTCGGAGGTGCCTTCCCCTTTTAGGACTCTCCCCTTTTTTTCTTCTCTTGGTGCATGGGCCTCTTGGGGCTGGTGCCCTTGGCCCATGTAGGCCAAGGCGCACCCCCTATAGCCCATGTGGCCCCCGGGGATGGGTGGCCCCACCCGGTGGGCCCCCGGGACCCTTCCGGTGGTCCCGGTACAATACTGATAACCCCAAAACTTGTCCCGATGCCCGAAACAGGACTTCCCATATATAAATCTTTACCTCCGGACCATTCCGGAACTCCTCGTGACGTCCGGGATCTCATCCGGGACTCCGAACAACATTCGGGTTACTGCATATACATATCCCTACAACCCTAGCGTCACCGAACCTTAAGTGTGTAGACCCTATGGGTTCGGGAGACATGTAGACATGACCGAGATCGCTCTCCGGTCAATAACCAACAGCGGGATATGGATACCCATATTGGCTCCCACATGCTCCACGATGATCTCATCGGATGAACCACGATGTCGAGGATTTAATCAACCCCGTACGCAATTCCCTTTGTCAATCGATATGTTACTTGCCCGAGATTCGATCGTCGGTATCCCAATACCTCGTTCAATCTCGTTACGGGCAAGTCACTTTACTCATACCGTAATGCATGATCCCGTGACCAAACACTTGGTCACTTTGAGCTCATTATGATGATGCATTACCGAGTGGGCCCAGTGATACCTCTCCGTCATACGGAGTGACAAATCCCAGTCTCGATCCGTATAAAACAATAGATACTTTCGGAGATACCTGTAGTGCACCTTTATAGTCACCCAGTTACGTTGTGACGTTTGATACACCCAAAGCACTCCTACGGTATCCAGGAGTTATACGATCTCATGGTCAAAGGAAAAGATACTTGACATTAGAAAAGCTCTAGCAAACGAACTACACGATCTCACGCTATGCTTAGGATTGGGTCTTGTCCATCACATCATTATCCTAATGATGTGATCCCGTTATCAATGACATCCAATGTCCATAGCCAGGAAACCATGACTATCTATTGATCAACGAGCTAGTCAACTAGAGGCTTACTAGGGACATGTTGGTGTCTGTTATTCACACATGTATTACGATTTCCGGATAATACAATTATAGCATGAATAAAGACAATTATCATGAACAAAGAAATATAATAATAATACTTTTATTATTGCCTCTAGGGCATATTTCCAACAGTCTCCCACTTGCACTAGAGTCAATAATCTAGTTACATTGTGATGAATCGAACACCCATGGAATTCTGGTGTTGATCATGTTTTGCTCTAGGGAGAGGTTTAGTCAACGGATCCGCTATATTCAGGTCCGTATGTACTTTACAAATCTCTATGTCTCCATCTTGAACATTTTCGCGAATGGAGTTGAAGCGACGCTTGATGTGCCTTGTCTTCTTGTGAAACCTGGGCTCCTTGGCAAGAGCAATAGCTCCAGTCTTGTCACAGAAGAGCTTGATTGGCCCCGACGCATTGGGTATGACTCCTAGGTCGGTGATGAACTCCTTCACCCATATTGCTTCATGTGCTGCCTCCGAGGCTGCCATGTACTCCGTTTCACATGTAGATCCCGCCACGACGCTCTGCTTGCAACTGCACCAGCTTACTGCCCCACCATTCAAAATATACACGTATCCGGTTTGTGACTTAGAGTCATCCAGATCTGTGTCGAAGCTAGCGTCGACGTAACCTTTTACGACGAGCTCTTCGTCACCTCCATAAACGAGAAACATTTCCTTAGTCCTTTTCAGGTACTTCAGGATATTCTTGACCGCTGTCCAGTGTTCCTTGCCGGGATTACTTTGGTACCTTCCTACCAAACTTACGGCAAGGTTTACATCAGGTCTGGTACACAGCATGGCATACATAATAGAACCTATGGCCGAGGCATAGGGGATGACACTCATTTCTTCTATATCTTCTGCCGTGGTTGGACATTGAGCTGAGCTCAATTTCACACCTTGCAAAACAGGCAAGAACCCTTTCTTGGACTGATCCATTTTGAACTTCTTCAAAATCTTATCAAGATATGTGCTTTGTGAAAGACCTATGAGGCGTCTCGATCTATCCCTATAGATCTTGATGCCTAATATATAAGCAGCTTCTCCAAGGTCCTTCATTGAAAAACTTTTATTCAAGTAGGCCCTAATGCTGTCCAAAAGTTCTATATCATTTCCCATCAAAAGTATGTCATCTACATATAGTATGAGAAATGCTATAGAGCTCCCACTCACTTTCTTGTAAACGCTGGCTTCTCCATAAGTCTGTGTGAACCCAAACGCTTTGATCATCTCATCAAAGCAAATGTTCCAACTCCGAGATGCTTGCACCAGCCCATAAATCGAGCGTTGGAGCTTGCACACCTTGTCAGCATTCTTAGGATCGACAAAACCTTCCGGCTGCATCATATACAATTCTTCCTTAAGGAAACCATTAAGGAATGCCGTTTTGACGTCCATTTGCCAAATTTCATAATCATAAAATGCGACAATTGCTAACATGATTCGGACGGACTTCAGTTTCGCTACTGGTGAGAAAGTCTCATCGTAGTCGACCCCTTGAACTTGTCGATAACCCTTAGTGACAAGCCGAGCTTTATAGATGGTCACATTACCATCCGCGTCTGTCTTCTTCTTAAAGATCCATTTATTTTCTATGGCTCGCCGTTCAACAGGCAAGTTAGTCAAAGTCCATACTTCGTTTTCATACATGGATCCTATCTCGGATTTCATGGCTTCTAGCCATTTGTCGGAATCCGGGCCCGCCATCGCTTCTTCATAGTTCGAAGGTTCGCTGTTGTTTAACAACATGATTTCCAAGATAGGGTTGCCGTACCACTCTGGTGTGGAACGTGTCCTTGTGGATCTTTGAATTTCAGTAGGAGCTTGATCGGAAGTATCTTGATCATTATCATTAACTTCCTCTCTAGTCGGTGCAGGCACCTCAGGAACATTTTCTTGAGTTGCGCCATTTTCCGGTTCAAGAGGTAATACTTCATCACGCTCTACTTTCCTCCCACTTACTTCTTTCGAGAGAAACTCTTTCTCCAGAAAGGACCCATTTTTGGCAACAAAGATCTTGCCTTCGGATCTGAGGTAGAAGGTATACCCAACAGTTTCTTTAGGGTATCCTATGAAGACGCATTTTTCCGACTTGGGTTCGAGCTTTTCAGGTTGAAGTTTCCTGACATAAGCATCGCATCCCCAAACTTTTAGAAACGACAGCTTAGGTTTCTTCCCAAACCATAATTCATATGGTGTCGTCTCAACGGATTTCGACGGTGCCCCATTTAAAGTGAATGCGGCAGTCTCTAAAGCATAGCCCCAAAAAGATAGTGGTAAATCGGCAAGAGACATCATAGATCGCACCATATCTAATAGAGTGTGATTACGACGTTCGGACACACCATTACGCTGAGGTGTTCCAGGCGGCGTGAGTTGTGAAACTATTCCACATTTTCTTAAGTGTGTGCCAAACTCGTGACTCAAGTATTCTCCTCCTCGATCTGATCGTAGGAACTTGATTTTCCTGTCACGTTGATTCTCAATTTCACTCTGAAATTCCTTGAACTTTTCAAAGGTCTCAGACTTGTGTTTCATTAAGTAGACATACCCATATCTACTCAAGTCATCAGTGAGGGTGAGAACATAACGATAGCCACCGCGAGCCTCAACACTCATTGGACCGCATACATCAGTATGTATGATTTCCAATAAGTTGGTTGCTCGCTCCATTGTTCCTGAGAACGGAGTCTTGGTCATTTTACCCATGAGGCATGGTTCGCACGTGTCAAATGATTCGTAATCATGAGACTCTAAAAGTCCATCAGCATGGAGCTTCTTCATGCGTTTGACACCTATGTGACCAAGGCGGCAGTGCCACAAGTATGTGGGACTATCGCTATCAACCTTACATCTTTTGGTACTTACACTATGAATATGTGTAGCATTACGCTCGAGATTCATAAAGAATAAACCATTCACCATCGGAGCATGACCATAAAACATATCTCTCATATAAATAGAACAACCATTATTCTCGGATTTAAATGAGTAGCCATCTCGAATTAAACGAGATCCTGATACAATGTTCATGCTCAAACTTGGCACTAAATAACAATTATTGAGGTTCAAAACTAATCCCGTAGGTAAATGTAGAGGTAGCGTGCCGACGGCGATCACATCGACCTTGGAACCATTCCCGACGCGCATCGTCACCTCGTCCTTCGCCAGTCTCCGTTTATTCCGCAGCTCCTGCTGTGTGTTACAAATATGAGCAACGGCACCGGTATCAAATACCCAGGAGTCACTACGATTACTGGTAAGGTACACATCAATTACATGTATATCAAATATACCTTTGGTTTTGCCGGCCTTCTTGTCCGCTAAGTATTTGGGGCAGTTCCGCTTCCAGTGACCACTTTCCTTGCAATAAAAGCACTCAGTCTCGGGCTTGGGTCCATTCTTTGGCTTCTTCCCGGCAGCTTGCTTGCTGGGCGCGGCAACTACCTTGTCGTCCTTCTTGAAGTTCTTTTTACCCTTGCCCTTCTTGAACTTAGTGGTTTTATTGACCATCAACACTTGATGTTCCTTCTTGACTTCTACCTCTACTGATTTCAGCATAGCAAATACTTCAGGAATGGTCTTTTCCATCCCCTGCATATTGAAGTTCATCACAAAGCTCTTGTAGCTCGGTGGAAGCGACTGGAGGATTCTGTCGATGACCGCATCATCCGGGAGATTAACTCCCAGCTGAGTCAAGCGGTTATGTAACCCAGACATAGTGAGTATGTGCTCACTGACAGAACTATTTTCCTCCATCTTACAGCTGAAGAATTTGTCGGAGACTTCATATCTCTCGACCCGGGCATGAGCTTGAAAAACCATTTTCAGCTCTTCGAACATCTCATATGCTCCATGTCTCTCAAAACGCTTTTGGAGCCCCGGCTCTAGGCTGTAAAGCATGCCGCACTGAACGAGGGAGTAGTCATCGGAACGTGCCTGCCAAGCGTTCATAACGTCTTGTTCTGCAGGGAGAACAGGTGCGTCACCCAGCGGTGCTTGTAGGACATAATCTTTCTTGGCAGCTATGAGGATGATCCTCAGGTTCCGGACCCAGTCCGTATAGTTGCTGCCATCGTCTTTCACCTTGGTTTTCTCTAGGAACGCGTTGAAGTTGAGGACTACGTTGGCCATTTGATCTACAAGACATATTGTAAAATATTTAGACTAAGTTCATGATAATCAAGTTCATGTAATCAAATTATAATGAACTCCCACTCAGATTTGACATCCCTTTGGTCATCTAAGTGTTACACGATCCGAGTCGACTAGGCCGTGTCCGATCATCACGTGAGACGGACTAGTCATCGTCGGTGAACATTCTCATGTTGATCGTATCTTCCATACGACTCGTGTTCGACCTTTCGGTCTCCGCGTTCCGAGGCCATATCTGTAGATGCTAGGCTCGTCAAGTTAACCCTAAGTGTTTTCGCTGTGTATAACTGTCTTACACCCGTTGTATGTGAACGTAAGAATCTATCACACCCGATCATCACGTGGTGCTTCGAAACGATGAACTGTAGCAACGGTGCACAGTTAGGGGAGAACACTTCTTGAAATTTTTGTAAGGGATCATCTTATTTACTACCGTCGTCCTAAGTAAACAAGATGCATAAAACATAATAAACATCACATGCAATTATATAAAGTAGTGACATGATATGGCCAATATCATATAGCTCCTTTGATCTTCATCTTTGGGGCTCCATGATCATCTTGTCACCGGCATGACACCATGATCTCCATCATCATGATCTCCATCATCGTGTCTTCATGAAGTTGTCACGCCAACGACTACTTCTACTTCTATGACTAACGCATTTAGTAATAAAGTAAAGTAGTTTACATGGCGTTCTTCAATGACACGCAGGTCATACAAAAAATAAAGACAACTCCTATGGCTCCTGCCGGTTGTCATACTCATCGACATGCAAGTCGTGATTCCTATTACAATAGCATGAACATCTCATACATCACATATAGATCATTCATCATTCATCACAACTTTGGCCATATCATATCACAAAGCACTTGCTGCAAAAACAAGTTAGACGTCCTCTAATTGTTGTTTGCAGGTTTTACGTGGCTGAAGTAGGGTTCTAGCAAGAACGTTTTCTTACCTACGTGAAACCACAACGTGATTTGTCAACTTCTATTTACCCTTCATAAGGACCCTTTTCATCGAATCCGCTCCAACTAAAGTAGGAGAGACAGACACCCGCCAGCCACCTTATGCAACTTGGGCATGTTAGTCGGTGGAACCGGTCTCACGTAAGCGTACGTGTAAGGTTGGTCCGGGCCGCTTCATCCCACAATACCGTTGAAGCAAGATAAGACTAGTAGCGGCAAGCAAGTTGACAAGATCTACGCCCACAAGAAATTGTGTTCTACTCGTGCAAGAGAACTACGCATAGACCTAGCTCATGATGCCACTGTTGGGGAACATTGCAGAAAACAAAAATTTTCCTACGGTTTCACCAAGATCCATCTATGAGTTCATCTAGCAATGAGTGATTAGATGCATCTACGTACCTCGTAGATCGCGAGCAGAAGCGTTCAAAGAACGGGGATGATGTAGTCGAACACGACGTGATTCGAATCACCGGAGATCCTAGCACCGAACGGACGGCACCTCCGCGTTCAACACACGTACGGAACAGCCACGTCTCCTCCTTCTTGATCCAGAAAGGGGGGAGGAGAGGTTGAGGGAGATGGCGCCAGCAGCAGCACGACGGCATGGTGTTGATGGAGCTGCAGTACTCCGGCAGAGCTTCGCTAAGCGCTATGGAGGAGGAGGAGGTGTCGGAGAGGGAGAAGGAGGCAACCAAAGGCCTAGGGTGGTTTTGCTCCTCCTTTTCCCCACTATATATAGGGCCAAGGGAGAGGGGGAGGCGCAGCCCTTGCCCCTTCCTCCAAGGAAGGGTGCGGCCAAGGGGGGGAGGAGTCCATGCTCCCCAAGGCACCTCGGAGGTGCCTTCCCCTTTTAGGACTCTCCCCTTTTTTTCTTCTCTTGGCGCATGGGCCTCTTGGGGCTGGTGCCCTTGGCCCATGTAGGCCAAGGCGCACCCCCTACATCCCATGTGGCCCCCGGGGATGGGTGGCCCCACCCGGTGGGCCCCCGGGACCCTTCCGGTGGTCCCGGTACAATACCGATAACCCCGAAACTTGTCCCGATGCCCGAAACAGGACTTCCCATATATAAATCTTTACCTCCGGACCATTCCGGAACTCCTCGTGACGTCCGGGATCTCATCCGGGACTCCGAACAACATTCGGGTTACTGCATATACATATCCCTACAACCCTAGCGTCACCGAACCTTAAGTGTGTAGACCCTACGGGTTCGGGAGACATGTAGACATGACCGAGATCGCTCTCCGGTCAATAACCAACAGCGGGATCTAGATACCCATATTGTCTTCCACATGCTCCACGATGATCTCATCGGATGAACCACGATGTCGAGGATTTAATCAACCCCGTACGCAATTCCCTTTGTCAATCGATATGTTACTTGCCCGAGATTCGATCGTCGGTATCCCAATACCTCGTTCAATCTTGTTACCGGCAAGTCACTTTACTCGTACCGTAATGCATGATCCCGTGACCAAACACTTGGTCACTTTGAGCTCATTATGATGATGCATTACCGAGTGGGCCCAGTGATACCTCTCCGTCATACGGAGTGACAAATCCCAGTCTCGATCTGTATAAAACAATAGATACTTTCGGAGATACCTGTAGTGCACCTTTATAGTCACCCAGTTACGTTGTGACGTTTGATACACCCAAAGCACTCCTACGGTATCCAGGAGTTATACGATCTCATGGTCAAAGGAAAAGATACTTGACATTAGAAAAGCTCTAGCAAACGAACTACACGATCTCACGCTATGCGTAGGATTGGGTCTTGTCCATCACATCATTATCCTAATGATGTGATCCCGTTATCAATGACATCCAATGTCCATAGCCAGGAAACCATGACTATCTATTGATCAACGAGCTAGTCAACTAGAGGCTTACTAGGGACATGTTGGTGTCTGTTATTCACACATGTATTACGATTTCCGGATAATACAATTATAGCATGAATAAAGACAATTATCATGAACAAAGAAATATAATAATAATGCTTTTATTATTGCCTCTAGGGCATATTTCCAACAGATCCTTCATCACTATATTATTGCAATGCTCCTTCTTTGGGCTTTAACACTTCGAGCACTCCAAATGTTTCACATGCTTGTGTTGATAGTCCTTGCATATCATGTAGAAATTGCTTGACTAAATCTCATGATGATATGCTTGCTATGTCTTGTTGCCATGATAAAAATGCATCTATTTCCTCGAATTGGTGTGCTAACAATGTAGAGGAAACCGAACACTCCATGGAACAAGATGTGGTGTTTAATGGTGCCTCAAGGGATCCTACATCATCATCTATTGCTTTTTGCCTTATGGCTAAGGCGTCAAAGGTATCTCGTACTTTGTACCCCAATATGTTTCTTGATGATGATGTTGATGCTAATGATGATGAGGATAATGATGAAGAGAATGATAATGTTGCCTCCTTAAAAACTAAGGGGGAGATGATTTTTAAAGCTCTTCATAAAAATAAAATTGCTCGTTCCAACTTCATGGAAATTATGTCCATTGCCATTGAGGGCAAGAAATATATTGAGGAGTTGGAATCTCATCTCGAGGAGCATGAGGTCACCATTGAGAAAATGGAAGCTCATGGGCGTGATTACGCAAATGAGATTGCAGACCTCTCTCAAGCTCTTGAACTTGAACAAACCACCAAGGAATCTCTTGAGGAGACTTTTGCTCTAGAATTGTCTAAAGTGAAGGAATCTACTGATAGAGCTCTTAAGGTGGCCAATGTTTTTGAAACTAAAAATGCTAAGCTTGAAGTTGCTCATGCTAGACTCCTTGAGGATTTTGAGCACCTCGAAAATGGCTCAAGTGTCATCAAGGGTGAGCTCATCAAACTCACCGAGTCTCATGCTCAACTTGAAGCTTCTTATTTAAAAGAGCTTGCCAAGTTGCCTTCTCCTCTTGTTGTTAATGATGATGCTTGTGCTACTAATTCTATTACTTGTGAAGCATCCATTTTGAAGGAGAATGTTGAGCTACGGGCTCAACTTGAGGTGCTATCTTGCAATTATGGGAAATTGGAAGAAAGTCATGAAAAGCTCTCAAGCTCTCATGATGATCTTCTAGTATCCCATAGTGTGCTAAAGATAGCTCATGAGGCCATGATTGCTAAGGTAACATCTAGTGAGCCTCATGTGGATACTAGCTCTACTTCTAGTCAAAATAGCATAAGTTGTTGGTGCACATAGGTGAGCCTAGTTGTTGTAGGTTTTTTGCTTGACAAATTAACCGCTCGGTTTATTCCGCATTTGTTCAAGCCTAAACCATAATTATTTTAAAGCGCCTATTCACCCCCCCCTCTAGGCGACATCCTCGATCTTTCACAAGGATCTACACTACTTATGCATCAGTATGAATGAAATGGGCTATATGTGGACTGAACTGCAGAATGCCAGAAGAGAATGGGAAAGCCTAGCCTATCAAAGACTTAGCATCTTCAAGCAGCTCCAAGCATCTTGCAGCATCAGAAGAGATAAGATTAGCATAAGATAACGTAGTAGTAGTGTTATCGACCTCGGCCAGAGATCCTTTCTCGACTCTCAACGAGAAAGCAATCCCAGAGCCATACTATCCATTTATCATATCCATTTCTCATCTCAAGTATCCAGTTCTAGTTGTCTCGATCGGGATACAACTTCAAATGTCCGTTACCGTAGGACAGGCTATCAATAGATGTTTTCTTCCCTGCAGGGGTGCACCAACTTACCCACCACGCTCGATTAACTCCGGCCGGACACACTTTCCTGGGTCATGCCCGACCTCGGCCAAACATACGCCGCAACCCAACCTAGGCCTAATAGAGAGGTCAGCACACCGGACTAAACCTATGCCCCCAGGGGTCATGGGCCATCGCCCCGAGAACTCCTGCACGTTGCGAACGCGGACGGTGAGTATACCTAGCTACCTCCTTAGAAAGGCAGGTGCTTACCAGTCCAACCCGGCGCGCGCCGCTCAGTCGCTGACGTCTATTAACCTTCGGCTGATGCATACGACGCAGAACACCCATACTATGCCCATGTGATGGTTAGTGCTATCAGGCCAAAGGCCCCTCGGATCAAATATCCAAATCGTAGTGGATTAGGAATGTACGGTAACAAGCAGAGACTCGCGAAAGATGTGACCCCGTCGCCCCGCCTCGAGGACTTGCGGCAAGGGCTAAGAATGCCCGACCACGCCTCGTAATTATCTCGCGGGCACCTTCCAGGTCAACCCGACTCCACATCACTCGCAATTAAGCTCGCGCGAGTACCCCTCAGGGCCGACCCGTCTTTAATAACATGGTTCAGTGCAAAGTCATAGTAATCATAGTAACCGTGTGTATAACACCAAGGGGAAAACCTGAGGAGTCACCCCCGACGGATTCCACTCGATATAATCATCAAGGTGGACGGAAGAGGAACCACCCTCGAGGTCCACACTTGAGGGGTTGCACGACAGAGTCGTATCGGCAGTGGTTAAGGAGGAAATCACCCTCGATGACCATGACCGAATAACTACACTACCGGGTTAACATCAGAAGTGCTGATGAGGTCACCCTCGGCACTCGATAGTAACCCTGTAGTGTCAAGCAACTAAGGGGAAGTGATGTGCGGTGTCGGGGCCTGGTCTTCGATCCCGTTTAATGGGTCTTCGATGATGAAACAGGGGCAACAAGGACAAGGTGGGGGTCACTGATGGATCACTAACCAACCTATACTAAGCAGTTTAGGATAAGCAGGTAAGGTACAACAGCAAATACAAAAGCAGGCTATGCATCAGAATAGGAGCAAACAATAACAATAGCAAAATCTAATGCAAGCATGAGAGAATGGAATGGGCGATATCAGGATGATCAAAGGGGGGGCTTGCCTGGTTGCTCTGGCAAGGAGGGGTCATCGTCGACGTAGTCGATCACAGGGGCAGCATCGGTCTCGGGGTCTACCAGAGAGAAGAGGGGGAAGAAACGGTAAATATAAAGCAAACATAGCATCACAAAGCATAACATGGCAATATGTTGTGCCGGGTGTGACCTAACATATGGCTACACGATATAGGTGAAGGGGGAATTCAACCGGGAATGTATTCCCGGTTCCGGACCTGTGTCAGACATATGAACGGAGGGTGATGTTGCATGTTCAGATAGTTAGAGGCATCTGACAGGTAAACCGACCGCATATTCGGATTCGTTGGATTTTTTTGAGCAACTTTCATATATAAAACATTTACATACGAGTTACGGTTTATTTTCTATGAATTTTCAAAGATTAAACCATTTACAAAAATTATTTCTTAACAGAAAAGAAATATTGCACCGGCATGGCATCATAGTGACGTCAACAATCAACAGCCACACTTACCAGGGCAAACCTGCCCAGTAGGGCCCACCTGTCATTGGCAGTGGGCTAACAACAGTTCATTTTAATTTAAATAGAGTAATTAGTCACTGGACCATACGAGTCAGTGGCTCATTAGTTTAGCTAATTATTTCTATTTAGGAAAATGTTTTAATTAGGTTAATTAGGCGAGGGACCTGTGTGTCAGTGGCACTGAGTGCCCAGTCAGTATAGTTGACCACGGTCAACTGGATCCAGGGGGCCCACGGGCAGCGACCCAGAGGCAGGCCCTGCCGGTGCCAGGTCAGCGCCGGCGCCGGAGCAACGCCGGCGAGGCCATCCGCAGCGGCCGAACGCCGAAGACGGCCGGAATCGCGCTGCGACGCATCATTTGAGCCGTGGTCGGCCGCGTTTGGAAGCTGACGATCTCGCGCGTCGAATGGTACCAACATTTTGGCCTGGGAATGGCCGAAACATCGCCGACATCGACGTTTGGCGGCGGTGATTTTCGGGTGAGGACGTGGATCGTGCTAGGAGGCACGGGAGGAGGCGCGAACGGCTGGGAGGCCTCCTGGAAGCGCTACGGGCACGAAGCCGTGCTCGAAAGCGAGCTCGACCGGTGGTGGCCGAGACGGAGAGGCTCGGCAGCGGCGATGAGTTCGGCCACTGGGGCAACGATGGACTACGGGCACGGGAAACGACAGGGGAGTAGGGGGAGGAGATGGAGGTGCTCACCGAGCGACTAAGAAAAGCCCTCGACAGGTTAGGAGCGCAGGGGAAGGCCGAATCGACGGCGGCGGTGTCGCGGTGGCCGGAGATGGGGACGTGGACGAACGGCGGCTGCGGTGCTTCCCGGTTCCAGCGGAGGGCGCCGGTCGAAGGAGTCGACCCCGGCGGAGCTAACCGTCAGGGTCAGCGGGCGCGGGGTCGCCGGTGGCCGCGACAAAGACGGAGGGCGGCGGCGACTGCGCTCGGAGGTGGGCGGGGAACGAGGGGGAAGGCGAGGAGGAATCTGGTGGGGAGAGGGAGAGGCGGAGCGGGCAAGTGGTGAGGTGAGTGGGAGAGGCGCCTGAGGTGTCGCCCTTATGCTCTCCCGGCGAGGCCGGCGAGGTGGTCGGGTGGGGCCGAGGCGCCCGGTCGGTCGAACAGTGGGAGGTGGGAGACGACAGGGAAGGGGGAGCGGGCCACATGGCCTGTTGGGCTTAGCCCGGGGGGTCAGGAGCCTTTTCTCTCTCTCTCGCCTCCTATTTTTATTTTCCTTTATTTTTTCTTTTTAAACTTCTGTTTCAAATAGTTTAGGCCATTTAAACACTTTGGAAAAAAAATGTTGGTTCATCACCAATATTAATTATGCATTAATTGGCACAAGATGAACATTTTAGTTTTCATGTTTGAGCATTTTGAATTCCACACATAAATTGAAATTGAATTCAACTGGAATTTTGAAATGGAATATTGATCAAAATGACTAAGCACTATTATAACAAAATGAGTAGCTTGATCTCAGGGATTACTGTAGCATCATTACACTAGGGTGTTACACTTGGGCAGGCCCGAATGGGCGCCGACAATGGTAAACTCACTTGAGGACTGGTGCATCGACAGAACTGGAAAGAAGGTCACCAGGAAAGATGTCAGGACGCTATTACTGCCAGTGATGTGGGAGCTATGGAAACGCAGGAATGCGAGATGAAAGATAGACGTGGAAGATGGCTGGCCTATTCAAGTGTGATACCACAACGTTATTTGTGGCGTTGCCAATGTAGGTGAACGGGAGGAGTTTGCCATGCTTGTTTAGTTCAGCTTGGGTGGGGTGGATGTTACATAGGCATTGTAATATGTAAACGGTGCATGAGGGTTCTTTACACCTCCTTCTATAATATAAAATACACACACTCGTGCGTATTCGAGAAAAAAAAAGAATACAACTCCGCTTATCGTCATGACACACAATGCCAATAGCAGCTTTCAGGGCGGAATCTCCTCTTCTTAAGGTGTGTTTGTTTGAGCTCCTTCTAGTGGCTTCTATGGCTTCTGGCCTGGAAAAGCCGGAAGCCGAAACAAACACCTATTTCCGAGCTAGCTCCAAAGACCCTCAGGTCGGAGCGCTCCAAAAATTAGACCTAAAAGCCGCAGCAGCCATTTCAGGCTTTTCGTGGCAGGAGCTGGCTCCAAATACATAAAAGAAGGGTTTACCCTCCCACCAATTTACATACCCAAACGAGAGTGGTTCTTCAGCTCCAGGGTGCCCTTACACCATCTACGAACAGTAAAATCCAAACAAATTGAAAAAAGTCAAAAAAAATTGAAACTTTGCAACATCAAATATGATCAAACTTTGTCGGTGCTAGTAAGTTTAGCTAAATATCGTTAGAAAGAGATGATGGTTAGCTAAATAGATTATAACTGTTAGAATCTTGCAACTAAAATTTTTATGGCATGCAAAAAAGAAATCATTTTGGGCAAAATCTTTGAGGGCCAAAACATTGGCGGAGCTTCATGGGGCCAAAGGGGACCATTGCGCCCCTGTCCCCCTACTCTAGGAAAAATTTTAAGTGTACTCCTAATTATTAGGCTTGATATCAAACATTTCTTGGAGTTCATGCCCGACACTGGGCCCGAAAACGAGGATCGTGCCTAACAACACACTGCGAGAAGATGTTCCCATAGGTACTGAAATCTACATTTGTTGCACTTACTTGTCATATTTGTAGAGGGATAGGTGGCCTTGCTAATTTGATTGTTGTCTACATGTCTGTACCAGTGCCGCCGCCCTCAGGATCAAGTGGGCCTGGGAAATCGCCAGCATCGGAAGATTTCAGTAAAATACTTCAGACTTGGAAAAACGGGGAAGATCCTCACCAGATGTATGTGGTGTGTCATAGCCTCATTCTTGGAGAATCAGAAGGGTCATTTTCGAGTTTAGATTTCTTCATTTGGAAGTTGGGATCCCGCTATCTTCAACCTATTTGTTTGGATTTATCATTTTCATTTCATTTCAACATTTTGCTCTTTCTATATTCGTATCCTCTAGGTAGAGCATTTTCATCAATAGAGAAAATTTTCCCTTTGTAGGAATATATATTATAAGTCCATAGAATATTATCAAAATCAAAGAGTAAATATATAAAAGGCACAAGTGAAGAAAAAGGCAAGATGGTAGAGGAATAAGTGGAGTAGTTTGCCATGGACCACCATCACTCTACGGTCTCTTGACCACCATGGACTAGTGAACCAAATATTACCAAGTACCCCTCCTATGTAACACCAAAAGGGGTACTCTTGATCATATGTTAACAAGTCCTAGCCTATAAATACCCCCCGTTGGGAAACATAGTAGAAAACAAAAAAAATCGCACCTGCGATCACCAAGATCAATACGAAGATGCATAATGGTTGGGATCAATGATCAGTACCAATTCCGAAGTGCAGCGGAAGAAGAAGAGTCGGTGTAGATCATGCTCAAAGTCCGTCGAACGATGATGACGATCCCGTGAACCGCCCTCGAACGATCCCTCAAACAGAAGACCGAAAGCACGACCTCTCTACTTGGTTGCAAGCGTACGGTCTTCATGATTCGGCAGTGCTTCGCTGTCCAGAGCTAATCGTCGCCGGAGAATTAGCAGGAGGATATTAGAACCACACCGGGCTTCTAATTATGAGGATTAGAGGTGGCTAGGGCTAGCTCTAATTAGTCTAGGACCAACTAGAACTATAACTAGATCAACTAGAAGAGGCATCCAAAAACTTGTATATCCATAGGGTGGAAATCCTCTAGTATATATAGGTTAGAGGGGAGGGAGAGGGCAGCCACCAAGGGGGAAAGTCCCCCTTGGGGCGCCCAAGCAAGGGGGGAGGAGTCCCCCTTGTCCAATTCGGCCCTCCACAAGGGAAGGGGGCACCTTCCCACTTGGGCCCTTGTGGCCCAAGTTGCCTTCCACCTCTTGGCCTTTTTAGGCTCGTTGATATTAAATTAAATATATATTTGTTCTAAACAATTTCAGAGCATTATATATATAACATCCCCGGAAACATTTTCCACACACACACACACACACACAGATATATATATATATATATATATATATATATATATATATATATATATATATATATATATATTCTCATCACTCCCATCCTACTAACACTCAGCAGATCGTGATTACCTTAAGCTTGTGACCCCATAGGTTCGGTAACCATAGACATGAACGAACCCCTTCGTTCAATGACCGATAGCGGAACCGTGGACATCCATATCGGTCCCTATGATTACATGAATGATATTTGAGTGAACCTTTGGTTATCATGTGATGTTCCCTTTGCTTCGCGGTACTTTACAAAACCCGGCATGCGAGTCATCACCATGCTCACTATATCGTTGCTCCCGTTACCGATTTTGTTCTTCTTTCTAATTGACGTGTTCTGGCATCCCCATGACGTAGTCACCTATGTCTGTCCAGACGATGATGGATGCCGTCACACTGAGAGGGCCCTAAGGATATCTCTGCATCACCGGAGGAGCAAATCCCACTATCGAGCCGTCCGGTCACTTGTCAAACTTTTCGGTGTGCCTGAAAGTTATCGTTATGATCACCTTGTTACAGATGACGTTTGAGCAATCCCAAAGCCCACCGTCTGGTAGGAAGTGACTAAGACACTCTCATGTTCTGAGGAACTAAAAACACATGCTAACACTCCGTTTATAACAGATGATTTCACACGATATGATCACATAGCATAACAGATGAGTATTGGGTCGATTCAATATGATCGTTCTTCTAACGTCATACCCTCAAAGTTGTTTTTAGTACTATCGTTACACTTAATGATATCCTAAGATCCAGAAAACGTGATCAACAACAACACTTGAGCCGGTCTTAGAGGCGAGACCAGGAACCTATTGTTTACCGCTTATCATTCCACACGTGCATATGAGTTTTCCTCTGAATCGCATATTCCAGGATCATAGCTATTATAGCATGGAATATAAACTCTTAACTATGTATAATGGAAATATAATAATACAATATTATTGTCTCTGGGCATATCTCCAACACCCCCAACATGTGCTTTCATTCACTCTCACTTGAGTAAACTCTACGCGCGCGAGGGAGGGGCTGGAAAAAGACTCCGACCAACATTAAAGAACAAAACTTTGAGGCAAGCTTGAGACGTTCCGTATATATCAGGTCATCGATCAAGCCTAACTTGTCAATTCTCCTAACATAGGCCTAAGTCACGCACAGCGATAAAGCGGGGCATATATTCAATAAACATCAAGAATCATAAGAAAATTGTATGCACCCCTCTAACTTAGCATTTTGTCGTAGCATGCCACTGTCGTCTTGTTGTCTCGGTGACTACAACATTGATGTTATTATTATCTTCATGTAAGGTTGGTTGTCCATGGTTCTTGGTGTAACATGTGAATTGTTGATTTTTCAACTCGAATATGTTTGAATATGTTGTGGTTATGTTGCTTAGTATTATCACAACCAGGCTATCTCTACCTGCTCTATTGGAGTAGTTAACTCTGTGTTACTCTAGTTTGATAATTGGAGTGGCTTCAAATGCATTGAAAGATTCCTAGAACTACATTCTTTTGTTGTACATGATCAAATTTCAGTGAAGCAAGCACTCCTCTGCACCTCTCTTTGTCCGAGCCTACCAACAGTTTCAGGAATTCCAAAGCACGCTACTCAATATTCAGTTATCTGACAACAAGGACAAATGGTCTTATTCCCGGGGCCCCACTCTATGGCAAAGATGTACAAAACCCTGAGAGTAACATCCCTACTGTTGGGGAACGTAGTAATTTCAAAAAAATTCCTACGCACACGCAAGATCATGGTGATGCATAGCAACGAGAGGGAGAGTGTATCTTCATACCCTTGAAGATCGCTAAGTGGAAGCGTTATGACAACGCGGTTGATGTAGTCGTACGTCTTCACGATTCGACCGATCCAAGTACCGAACGCACGGCACCTCCGAGTTCTGCACACGTTCAACTCAATGATGTCCTCGCCTTCTTGATCCAGCAAGACGGGCGAAGTAGTAGATGAGTTCCGGCAACACAACGGCGTGTGTGACGGTGTTGGTGAAGAACAATCTCCGCAGGGCTTCGCCTAAGCACTACGGAAACTATGACGGAGGATAAACTAGAGGGGACGGGGTTGCCGGCACACGGCTTGGTGTTTTTTGATGTGTCTTTGGTGCTAGCCCTGCCCCTCTATTTATATGTTGAGCCTTGGGGTCGAAACTTGGAGTAAAAGCCTCCACAAAGTCGGTTTTGCCCGAAAGGCAAGAGTCCTTCTCGGACTCCAGGGCCAGACGCCAGGGTTCCCGGCGTCTGGACCCAGATGCCAGGGACCCTGGCGTCTAGCCCCTGGACTCTGCAAAACTTTCTTTTGCGCTTTCCAAAAACCTTGTGGGCTTTCCTCTTTGGCCCAAATAAAGTGTTCTCGTGCCCAAACATTTTAGGAAACATCCGGAACCCCTTCCGGTGAATTCCGGAACCCTTCCGGAGACCAAACACTATTATCCCATATATGAACCTTTATCTCCGGACCATTCTGGAGTTCCTCGTCATGTCCGTGATCATATCCAGGACACCGGACAACATTCGGTCACCAACATACATAACTGATATAATACTATATCATCAACGAACGTTAAGCGTGCGGGCCCTACAGGTTCGAGAACTATATAGACATGACCGAGACACCTCTCTGGTCAATAACCAATAGCGGAACCTGGATGCCCATATTGGCTCCTACATATTCTATGAAGACTTTATCGGTCGAACCACATAACAACATACGTTTGTTCCCTTTGTCATCGGTATGTTACTTGCCCAAGATTCGATCGTTGGTATCTCAATACCTAGTTCAATCTCGTTACCGGTATGTAACATGCTAAAATTCTAAATTTTGGAATGTTATAATAAATAGATAGTTTTGATTGATTGTTTGATTGATTGACTGAAAGTGAGTGAATTTGAAACTTTTTGAAAGTTAAATGAGAGGGAATAAAAGGACTTTCCCAAACTTTCTTTTTTTTCATTCGTGGTCTCCGTGAATTCAAATTCTTTTCATCACAAAACCCTGGAGAGAAGATGACATGACTTCTTCCATTTATTTATTTAAATGAAAAGGGGTGTTGAAAATATTTGAAATTTCATTTGGAAATATTTTCAAATTCAGAAACTTTATGCAACTTAATGATTTTCATGAGAGAAGATAAAATGACTTCTTCAAAACATATGAAATATGAGTTGGGAGTTTCAAAGAATTAAATTCAAAGTTCTTTTGAATTTATTTTTCAATTTGGAGTTATTTGAGTTTTATTCAAATTATTTTTCTCCAAAAATAAAATATATGGAAAATATGGTAACATGATTCCCTACATCATAAAATTTGAGAGAAATAAATATGAATTAATTTTGGTATTTTAAAATGATTTTTACTGGATTTTACTAGGGCAGAAGCACTCTTTGCTTTATTTGAATTTGTGAGTATTTTATTTGAATCTAAAAAAATGTTCACCTTGTAGGGAATCTTTTTCTGAAAAATTCTGATATATAATATGCCTATATAAAATTGTACTTTATTTTCTTTATCCGGTATTCCTTCTGTTTCTATTTTTTTAGAAAAACTGTACGTGCGGCCCATATTTATTTATTGCCTACATGCGCAGTATAGTAGCTTCTGGCGTCTTATTGTTTTTTTTCTCTCTTAAATAGGCCAGGCCCAGCCAGCCTTTTTATTTTTCTTTACTTAGGCCGATTTTTGTTAAAAAAATAAAAATGCAGCACGTACGCGCGCGGCCGGCCGATGGGTTTAGGCCCGTGCGAGGCGTTAGCCTTTTTCTTCTCTGTTTCGTTTAATTACGTCTACGTTTAGTCCCACATTGCCTAGCCTTTAACCCTTAAACCTCTTTTCCACCTATAAATATAGACCCATAGAGCCTCCAAAAATCATCCGATTCAGGTTAAATCAATATTTTAGTTTGACTAGATTCATTTAAGAAAAATATTTTTCTCCTCTCCGGCGCGACTTCTGGAAATTGTCTATTCGTTCTCTGTATTTATACGTTAGACCTAGAATTCTTTTAGCCGTAGCTATTTTTTTCTTCTGTAAAATAGCTTGGCCCTGATTTTTCAAATAGCCATAACTTTGAAACCAACGCCCACTTCTTCGTTACGATCTCCTCTATCCAGTAATCCAACTCAAACATATTTTTGAAAGTTTAAAATATGAATTCAAACAGATTTGTATTTGAACTTCGTTTGATCATAACTTGAGTTCCGTAGCTCCGTTTGAACTGATTCCTTTTGCTATTTGAAGCTCTTGACCTAAACTTTCTGATAATGCCAAATACACATAGTTTTGGTACTATTAGAAATTGTTTTGTGCTGCAAGAGTCATTTGCTTGGTTTTGATGTTTTTCGAATCGTACTCTTCGTTCTTTCCGATCCTTTGAGTGATTGCTTATGTGTGGTTACAATTGCTTGCTCACGATTGATTGACCGGAGTGTGACGAGTAGAACTATCAAGAGTTTTGAGTGCGAATCACCTTCATCAACATTGCAAGCAAGTTCACACTTTGATCATACCTCTTCTCATACCCAGTTTTATTGCATTAGTTAAATCCTCCAAACAATTGCATGATTAGGATCTAAATTAAATTGTGGGTTTTGGGAAGTAGATGAGGTAGTACCTATTACCTGTTTTATTTTCAAACCCTTGGGAGTTACTTCTACGTTTGCGTATTATGCCATGCTATGCTAGTAGACGTGGATTGGGTGAGTGAATTTCCATGACAGATGTGAGATTGTTAATTAATGGTTTATTTAACGTGGCAACTTAAACACACATCTGGGTGGATTGAGGCACCTGTTTTCTAGCAGGACTTGCCTGTATTTCTTCGGACTGCCACCCAGGCTCAAAGGGATCATGAGATTATTCAAACTAGAAACTTCCGTGTGCAGCCACATGCTATTATGGGCTCTAGCATAGTTGACTAAGTTGTGCGAACTCTTACGGGGTGGACTAGCAGATGTAGGGGGTGTAGGTTGGTACGGTCTACCCCTATGTAAGGTGCAAGTGCTTCTGAAAGACTATGTCTCCGTCATCCGTTTCTCAAACACCATGTAGTGCGAGGAATCAAACGGAGGCGATCGAGTCATGTGGGGAAAAGTGCGTAAACCTCTGCAGAGTGTATAAACTAATCATGGTTAGCCGTGTCCCCGGTTATGGACATTTTGAGTATCTAGTACTTGGATTATCCTGTTGATCTCATCATGTTACTTTAATTAAATATTGTTGGGTTTAATGAGTACTTTTAATTGGGATTGAGAATGCTGTCAACCATTCTCAATGTTTAACAACCACCATGATAGTTAAATAAATTTATTCCTTTGTAGTAGGGAAAAAATGGCTTTACACAAAACTGTAACCATAGAGCTTTTCCACCAGCCAAATATGCATGTAGTGATAGCCTTTATTCAGCATTGCTCTATGGTGTGAATTTGCCAGTACATTCAATGTACTGACCCTTTGTGGCTGCAACGTCTCATGTTGCAGGATCTTACGACGAGTAAGTGATACGTTAGGGTTACGATTTCCTATACTCAACTTTGCCGTTGGTGTTGATGGGAATCCACAACCTTGTTACTTCCGCTATTTGGATTGAGGTAATAGTATTTACGTTATTTTATACATGTAATTTACCTCTGTTATAAATCCTTGAGTACTGTGTGTGTCAGCATACCGATCCAGGGATGACACGTAAGCACAGAGACTTGACCCATTCGGATCGGGTCGCTACACGAAAAGTCTCTTTACTCGTTATGTAATGCATTATCCCGCAACTAACTCTTTAGCTACATTGCTTGCAAGGCTTATAGTGATGTGCATTACCGAGAGGTCCCAGAGATACCTCTCCGACAATCGGAGTGACAAATCCTAATCTTGAAATACGCCAACTCAACATGTACCTTCGGAAACACCTGTAGAGCTCCTTTATAATCACCCAGTTACATTGTGACGTTTGGTAGCACACAAAGTGTTCCTCCGGTAAACAGGAGTTGCATAATCTCATAGTCATAGGAACATGTATAAGTCATGAATAAAGCAATAGCAATATACTAAACGATCAAGTGCTAAGCTAACGGAATGGGTCAAGTCAATCACACCATTCTCCAATGATGTGATCCCGTTAAGCAAATGACAACTCATGTCTATGGCTAGGAAACTTAACCATCTTTGATTCAACAAGCTAGTCAAGTAGAGGCATACTAGTGACACTTTGTTTGTCTATGTATTCACACATGTACTAAGTTTCCGGTTAATACAATTCTAGCATGAATAATAAACATTTATCATGAAATAAGGAAATAAATAATAACTTTATTATTGCCTCTAGGGCATATTTCCTTCAGTCTCCCTCTTGCACTAGAGTCAATAATCTAGTTCACATCGCCATGTGATTTAACACCAATATTCACATCTGTATGTGATTAATACCCATAGTTCACATCGTCATGTGATCAACACACAAAGGGTTTACTAGAGTCAATAATCTAGTTCACATCGATTTGTGATTAACACCCAAAGAGTACTAAGGTATGATGATGTTTTGCTCGTGAGAGAAGTTTAGTCAACGGGTCTATCACATTCAGAGCTGTATGTATTTTGCAAATATTCTATGTCTACAATGCTCTGCACGGAGCTACTCTAGCTAATCGCTCCAACTTTCAATATGTATCCAGATTGAGACTTAGAACCATCTGGATCGGTGTAAAAGCTTGCACCGATGTAACTCTTTACGACGGGCTCTTTTATCACCTCCATAATCGAGAAATATTTTCTTAGTCCTCACTAGGGATATTCTTGACCGCTGCCCAGTGATCTACTCTTAGATCAAAATTGTACTCCCTTGCCAAACTCAGAGCAAGGTATACAATAGGTCTGGTACACAGCATAGCATACTATATAGAACCTATAACTGAGGCATAGGGAATGACTTTTCATTCTCTTTCTATTTTCTGCCATGGTCGGATTTTGAGTCTTACTCAACTTCACACCTTGCAACACATGCAAGAACTCCTTCTTTGACTGTTCCATTGTGAACTATTTCAAAATCTTATCAAGGTATGTGCTTATTGAAAAATCTTATCAAGCGTCTTGATCTATCTCTATAGATCTTGATGCTCAATGTGTAAGCAGCTTCACCGAGCTCTTTCTTTGAAAAACTCTTATTCAAGTATCCTTTTATGCTATCCAGAATTTCTATATCATTTCCAATTAACAATATGTCATCTACATATAGTTTTAGAAATGTTACAGAGCTCCCACTCACTTTCTTGTAAATACAGGCTCCTCCAAAAGTCTGTATAAAACCATATGCTTTGATCAACTCATCAAAGCGTATATTCCAACTCCGAGATGCTTCCACCAGTCCATAGATGGATCATTGGAGCTTGCACAATTTGTTAGCATCTTTAGGATTGACAAAATCTTCTGGTTGCATCATATACAACTCTTCTTTAATAAATCCATTAAGGAATGCAGTTTTTGACATCCATTTGCTAGATTTCATAAAATGTGGAAATTGCTAACATAATTTGGACAGACTTAAGCATCGATACGAGTGAGAAAATCTCATCGTATTCAACCCCTTGAACTTGTCGGAAAAAAATTGCGACAAGTCGAGCTTTGTAGATAATAACACTACTATTAGTGTCCGTCTTCCTTTTGAAAATCTATTTATTTTCTATGGCTTGCCGATCATCGGGCAAGTCCACCAAAGTCCATACTTTGTTCTCATACATGGATCTCATCTCAGATTTCATGGCCTTCAAACCATTTCGCGGAATCTGGGCTCATCATCGCTTCCTCATAGTTCGTAGGTTCATCATGGTCTAGTAACATGATTTCCAGAACAGGATTACTGTACCACTCTGGTGCTGATCTTACTCTGGTTGACCTACGAGGTTTTGTAGTAACTTGATCTGAAGTTTCATGATCAATATCATTAGCTTCCTCACTAATTGGTGTAGGCATCACAGGAACCGGCTTCTGTGATGAACTACTTTCCAATAAGGGAGCAGGTACAGTTACGTCATCAAGTTCTTCTTTCCTCCCACTCACTTCTTTCGAGAGAAACTTCTTCTCTAGAAAGGATCCATCTTAGCAATGAATATTTTGCCTTCGGATCTGTGATAGAAGGTGTACCCAACGGTCTCCTTTGGGTATCCTATGAAGACGCATTTCTCCGATTTGGGTTCGAGCTTATCAGGTTGAAACTTTTTCACATAAGCATCGCAACTCCAAACTTTAAGAAACGACAGCTTAGGTTTATTGCTAAACCATAGTTCATATGGTGTCGTCTCAACGGATTTAGATGGTGCCCTATTTTAACGTGAATGCAGTTATCTCTAATGCATAACCCCAAAACTATATTGGTAAATCGGCAAGAGACATCATTGATCGCACTATATCAAATAAAGTGCGGTTATGACGTTCGCACACACCGTTACGCTGTGGTGTTCCAGGTGGCATGAGTTTGTGAAACTATTCCACATTATTTTAACTGAAGGCCAAACTCGTAACTCAAATATTAATCTCCACGATCAAATTGTAGAAACTTTATTTTCTTGTTACGATGATTTTCCACTTCACTCTGAAATTCTTTAAACCTTTCAACTGTTTCAGACTTATGTTTCATCAAGTAGATATACCCATATCTTCTCAAATCATCTGTGAAGGTCAGAAAATAACAATACCCGCCACGAGCCTTAATACTCATTGGTCTGCATACAACAATATGTATTATTTCCAACAAGTCAGTAGCTCGTTCCATTGTTTCGGAGAACGGAGTTTTAGTCATCTTGCCCAAAAGGCACGGTTCGCAAGCATCAAATGATTCATAAACAAGTGATTCCGAAAATCCATCTCTATGGAGTTTCTTCATGCGCTTTACACCGATATGACCCAAACGGCAGTGCCACAAATAAGTTGCACTATCATTATCAACTTTGCATCTTTTGGCATCAATATTATGAATATGTGTATCACTATGATCGAGATCCAACAAACTATTTTCGTTGGGTGTTTGACCATCGAAGGTTTTATTCATGTAAACAGAACAACAATTATTCTCTAACTTTAAATGAATAACCTTTTGCAATAAACATGATCAAATCATATTCATGCTCAACACAAACGCCAAATAACATTTATTTAGGTTTAACACTAATCCCGAAAGTATAGGGAGTGTGCGATGATGATCATATCAATCTTGGAACTACTTCCAACACTCATCGTCACTTCACCCTCAACTAGTCTCTGTTTATTCTGTAACTCCTGTTTCGAGTTACTAATTTTTAGCAATCGAACAAGTATCAAATACCCAGGGGCTACTATAAACACTAGTAAGGTACACATGAATAACATGTATATCAAATATACCCTTGTTCACTTTGCCATCCTTCTTATCCACCAAATATTCAGGGCATTTCCGCTTCCAGTGACCATTTCCTTTGCAGTAGAAGCACTCAGTTTCAGGCTTTGGTTTAGCTTTGGGCTTCTTCACGGGAGTGACAACTTGCTTGCCATTCTACTTGAAGTTTCCCTTTCTTTCCCTTTGCCCTTTTCTTGAAACTAGTGGTCTTGTCAATCATCAACACTTGATGCTCTCTTCATTTCTACCTTCGTCGATTTCAACATCACGAAGAGCTCGGGAATCGTTTTCATCATCCCTTGCATACTATAGTTCATCACGAAGTTCTAGTAACTTGGTGATGGTGACTAGAGAACTCTGTCAATCACTATCTTATCTGGAAGATTAACTCCCACTTGATTCAAGCGATTGTAGTACCCAGACAATTTGAGCACATGCTCACTAGTTGAGCAATTCCACTCCATCTTTTAGCTATAGAACTTGTTGGAGACTTCATATCTCTCAACTAGGGTATTTGCTTGTGTCACATCCCTAGCTTCTGGTGCTGTCTGGTGTGTGCATCATGTTTAAATTCAAATGAAATTTGAATTGAGGAATTTTCAAAAGCCTCAGGAAACCTCTAAAAAAAATAACCAACAATTAAATCTTCTCAAATGTGTCCAAGAAAATGTTCCTGTTATTCCATGGAAATATTGGTAAGAGGTAAAATTTAAACCAATATTTTTGGAGTCACAGAGATAATTATTTTGGCCATTTGAATTAATCCAATAACTATTTGCTTTGGATTTATATTTAAATATATATTAAATATGACTCCAATAATTCTGGAGGTTTGTGAGTGGCTTTGTATATATTTTAGCAAGCCACATAAAAATCTACAGAATTTATTTAAATGATTTAGTTGCTAAACTAAATCAAAACAAACTACAGAAAATAGAAAAAAAATAAAAAGAACAGAGCCTACCTGGCGCCTACCTGTCCAGCCCAGCCGGCCCAGTTCCTCCCGCTGGCCCAGCCCACCGCCGCCCCTCTCCCCTGTCGTCTTCCTCCTTGCCAGGAGGACGGACACCGCGACACCGCCGCGCGCGCCACCTCCACCCTGCTCGGCCACCTCCTGCTTCCTCCCTGGCCTCCCCAGCGACGCCCCGGACGATGCCACGCGCCTCCCTGACCCCCTCTCACTTCTCCCTCGCTCTCTGGATCTCCCTCCCCTCTCTGCTCCCTTCCCGAGCGGAGCCCATCGCCGCCGACGCCGTTTACCGGGGCCACAGCCACCCCCTCGCTCCCACTATGCGTCCCTGAGCTCCGCCCTGACCCCGTGGAGCTACACACGCGACGCACGCGACCAGAGGAGGCCGCAGTCGACCGGAGCGTCGTCGTCTTCATCTCCGGTGCCCGGAGATCGCCGTCGTCAATTCGCCGTTGCAGAGGCTTCCCCGAGCCCACCGAGCTTCTCTCCCGACCCCTTGTGAGCCCCTGTCCATTTCCCCTCTCTCCCCGTGCCCGTCCGTGCCTTCTAACCGCCCCGACTGTCGGAGCCGACCGTTCCTCGCCGCCGGCGATGACGCAGACGGGGCTAGAGCCACCGTAGCTAACCCCCGAGCACGGCAACGTGCTCAGCACCCTTCCAGGAGCCGAGCGCGCCCACCCGTGCGACCTGCCGTGCCCTCTAGCGCCAACCCCGACCTCGCCGTGCTCCGGTCGCCGCCGCGGGCCCCGTTCCGGTGAGCTCGGGCCACCTCAGCCCCTCCCGTTTGCATAGATGGATGCGGGCGACTCCCAGCTACGCGTAGAGCCCCTCAGTCGCCGATTTGGTCGCCGGAGGAGGAATTCCGACCCCCTCCGCCGTCTCTGGCTCCGCCGGCGACGAGCCGCGTGTCAACTCCGGCGAGTTGACCCGGGGTTTGACCCCCTGACGCGTGGGCCCAGGCGCCTGCTTAGTTAGTGTTAATTAATTTAGTTAATTAGGTGAGCCACTGACATGCGGGCCCCGCCCGGCTAACTAAGTTAGTTAGGGCTAACTAACTTGGTTAGTTGACTGGGTCACTGACCAGTGGACCCCACTGGTCAGGTTTGACCTGGTCGACGCCTTTCACTTGCCGACGTCATGCTGACGCAGTAACTTATTTTCTGAATTTATTTTTATATAAGAAATTCCAGAAAATGCCTAAAACTCCTAAAATTCATAGAAAATTAACCGTAACTCCAAATTAAATAATTTATATATGAAAAATTATCAGAAAAATTCAAGGAATCCATCTGTACCATTTTCATGCATGTTAGAACAACTTATAGGTGCTGTTTAGCACAAATCAATTAAAGGGCATTTAAATAATCACATATGGAGTTTGAATTTGAATCTTGTATTCAAACCAACTTCATTTAATCTGGTTTTAGGTGCATTAGCCCAAAACACATTCATATTGCCATGTCATGATCATGCATCATATTGTGCATTGCATTTATTGTGTTTCCTTCTGTGTTGCCGGTATTGTCCCCTCTCGATAGACGTGATACCGATGATGTGATCGTTGACACTGATGAAGACTCAATGTTATCTTCAGAAGTGCCAGGCAAGCAAAACCCCCTTGTTCATTCCGATACAATCCTACTCTGTCGCTCCTGCTCTCTTTTACTGCATTAGGACAACAACGATTCATCTGTTACTTGCTGCGGTAGCTGAACCCCTTTATCCTTTGCATGACCTGTCATTCCACAGTAAATAGATGAAACCCACTAGCATGAGTAGGAGTTGTTTGAGCCCTGATGTGCCTACTCATTCATGTTTGTTTGTCATGCCTGCTACTGCTTAGAGTTGAGTCAGGTCTGATTCATCGGGGATGAATCAGAGGCGTGTGAACATGTCCTACTGTGTGTGAGCTAAGTGTGTGAACACGATTTGGTAAAGGTAGCGGTGAGAGGCCATGTAGGAGTACATGGTGGGTTGTCTCATTGAAGCCGTCCTCAGGAACTGAGTTCTGTGTTTGTGATCCATGATTCAGCTACTACCATACATTGGGCCCTGAAATATGACCCCGCTCGACTTCTTATTCACCCTTGTCCTCTGTCCAGGAGTTGCAAGTAGTTTCTGGTGTTTGTAGTATGCTGGAGGCCGTGGACAGCGCTGACCGTAGGGGTGGGCTGTGATGCGGTAGGCACGTGGCTGGGTATACCGGGCGCCCGTTTGGTGTCACGGAACCCTGTTCACATCGTTTGGGGCTGTGAGCGAAACTCCGGCCGGATCTCCTCATGGATGGAACCCGAATAGGCGATAAACCTGGACTAGAGACTTGAGTGTTTAGGTAGGTCATGGTCTACACCCACGTCGGCTTTCGCTTGAAGTCTGCCGAGCACATGTCGTGTGCAGACGCTAAGTGGTGGAAACATGTATGAAGAAGTACACCCCTGCAGGGTTAACATCATCTATTCGAATAGCCGTGTCCGCGGTAAAGGACTTCTGGGTTGCTTATATCAGTTCATAGACAAGTGAAAGTGGATACCCTAAAATACGCAAGATAAGCGTGAGTGCTATGGATGGCGTTCTCGTAGGGAGACGGGAGCGGATCCATAGTGGTGTATTGATATGGTGATATGTGGACTCGTGTGCGCCACCTCAAAAGAGTTACTTGCAGTCGTAGTTCAGGATAGCCACCGAGTCAAAGCTGGCTTGCTGCAGTTAAACCCCACCATCCCTTTGTTGATAATGATGCATATGTAGATAGTTCTGATGTAAGTCTTGCTGGGTACATTTGTACTCACGTTTGCCTATTTTATGTTTTGCAGAGAGACTTGAGTCTCACTAGTAGTTCCCCTTGGACTTCGACGTTTAGCTTGTTACCTCAGCTACGATCTTGTGCCTCGGCAGGATTTGGTAGATAGTCAGGCTTCTCAGCCTTTTTCATTTATAGCTGTCTGTACTCAGACATGATAGCTTCCGCTTGTGCTTGATTTGTATGCTCTGAATGTTGGGTCATGAGACCCATGTTTGTAATATCTCGCTCCTCGGAGCCTATTGAATAGATTACTTGAGTCATAGAGTCATGTTGTGATGCCATGTTGTATTTGCACATATCGAGCATATTGTGTGTATGTTATTGAAATGCTTGGTATGTGTGGGATCTGACCATCTAGTTGTTTATCTTTAGTAGCCTCTCTTACGGGGAAATGTCTCCTAGTGTTTCCACCGAGCCATGGTAGCTTGCTACTGCTCCGGAACACTTAGGCTGGCCGGCATGTGTCCTTCTTCGTTCCTGTGTCTGTCCCTTCGGGGAAATGTCACGCTTTGAGTACCGGAGTCCTGTTAGCCCGCTACAGCCCGGTTTACCGGAGTCCTGCTAGCCCAGTGCTACAGCCCGGACCCACTTGCTGATGACCGACACGTTCGAAGCTGGGTCATGGATGCCTGTCCCTGTAAGTCTGTGCCACTTTGGGTTTACGACTAGTCATGTCAGCCCGGGCTCCTTATCATATGTATGCTAGCGACACTGTCATATACGTGTGCCAAAAGGCGCAAACGGTCCCGGGCAAAGGTAAGGCGACACCCGTGGGAATACCGTGCGTGAGGCCGCAAAGTGATATGAGGTGTTACATGCTAGATCGATGTGGCATTGAGTCGGGGTCCTGACAGCGTTGGTATCAGAGCTTGACTGCCTGTAGGATTACCAAGCCAAACTGGTCGAAGTTGAGTCTAGAAATTCTTTAGTTATATAAGGGAATTGATTGTGGGATGGAACGTAAGGCTCTTTTTACTCCTTATACCTCATGCCCTTCTGATCTGAGTCATCTTATCTTTCCTGCGGGGATTAAGAACTAGGCTATCTCTTCTTTCTATTAGGATCACGTGTTACTAATCAGTAGACTTATAAGATTGTTGGATTTAAGTCTCAGTTCAGTTCCTACTACTTCCGTATGTTAATTGTTGATCTCGGAACCTTGATATTGTGCTTCTGAGTGGTTATGCCACCATTTTTGTGAATGTCTCAAATCTTTTCTGAGCATTTACAGCCGTTATGCTGTCCGAGTCATCCCAGGTTTCTAAATAGTCGGATGCATTTGCAAATCCTTTTCTTCCCATTTCAATGTTCCCATGGGCCAGATTAACGACACTAATCAGTGAATTGAGGTACTCCGTTACCTTGACATATATGTTGGAGCTATTATTATGACCCTAGGTGTTTTAGGGAGTCACCTAGTAACCTAGCAATGTTTTGTGTTCCCAGTGTGAAGATTCTGGCCATCATTCTCGAAAGCATCCCGTGGTGCTACTTAGTAGTAGGTATTCTACTCCTGGGTTCTGAACCCGAGATTCACTCTACCTACTTCATGTTGATAGTAATTGCTAGTGCCTTTAGGAGATTAGTAACCTTTGCGATAGTCCTTGAAGTCCGTGGTATCTTCTTCTTCCAAATACCATGAACTACTTATGGCAGAAGTTCCTCGTTGAACTGAAATATCACAACAGGATTATTCTTGATGAGTTCTCCATTATATATTGTGGCTCTGCCAGTTCTACCTTTCTGCATGGGTTATCCGGAAGAAATATGTTGAACTTGGTTCGACATACTAATCTATGCATCCACAACTCAGAAAGTTATATGTTCCTTTGAGTTGTTCTCTTTAGTTGCATTCTGACCCTCGTCTATCAATTGATAGTCAAGAGTATGCGTGCGTTCGTTCATCGATGCCTATTACCCTTGTGGTCCGTCAAGCCATTCTGTCCTGAATGACTTGGAGAAACAAACTCCAGTACCTCGTCCATATCTAGGATTGGGTCAAAGTAGTTGTATTCCGCAGATCAAATGCCAATCCAGCTTTTGGTTCTGTTCTACCTTGGAGTATTACCCCCTTTATGTCAGAATTGTCATGAGAACTGCACCAACTCTCATGAATTTTGACGTAGTGATACTTCTCGCCATCATTATTCATTCCTCGGCCCTCGTGTTGATGCAACCGGAATACCGACAAATGAATTGTGATGTGTGAAATCAATACTCCCAGCAACCTCGTTGCTTGGTAGTTAAAGGATAATAATTTCATTCTTAGCATGTTGGTTTTCGAATCATCCTTCTAAGACTGATCGTGCTACCTAGTCCTTATTTCGGTGCACCCTTCGATTGATGAGTTAGGATCTTGTCAAGTCCTCACTCATTTGATCATATCGTCTTGCCCTCAAAAGCAAGATTGTTCTCGAGCTTAGTAACATACCGGTGGTTCGTGACTTTCCAAATATCTTCTTGGAGGTGTTACCGGGTTGTCACCTGACCGCTATGTTGAGTTCGTGATCAAGTTGGTTTCTTGTGAACCACCTTCTCTCCAAGAATCGGTGTTAGATATCCCTGAGCTAGTTGGTTAAGCTAAACGACAACTTGGAGGGTTGGAAGATAAAAGCTTGCCTGACCTAGTTCGTTCCAAAGGGATATTCTTGTGTAGTGTGTGTTGAAGAAAGATGATATCTTCATCGATTGGTCCTTGTGATCAGTTGCTGGACCTATTGTCTTATCAATCCTTTGATTTGAGTGTGGGCTATCGTCAAATCAAGTCGGAACCAACGATGTTCGTAATGTTGTCTTACTCGTGGTTGATCCCTCGAGCATACACCATTATATCCTTTGGGTCTGACCAATGCTATCACCGTGTTCACTTAACTATGGAATTCCTTTTAAAAGGAAACCTAGATGAATTGTTGTTGAGCCCATTGACAACATCCTTGTCTTCTCCATAATTTTGCTGAACATTAAGCTAGTGTTGGAAACTTTTGAAAGCATTTGTTCATGCTAGCTCATGAAGCATATGTTTGGATGAAGGTAGTGACTTCCTTTAATTCATGTGCATCTGATGCAAGTTGCCGCCGTGGGTTCGAGAAAGTCAATGTTGCTTTCTTTGGAATCATTCCAAATCAGTCATGCACACGTGCGAAGAATGCTGTGGTTTGAAGACTTGCAACCTTCAATCTATATGTATCCCTAGCACACCAAGCCACTGATTGATTTGTTCAAGGAGAAGGAGTTCCTTCATAAGAGCTAGTCCGGACTTATGAAAGAACTTCGATACCCTCGTTGATGGTTCCCCCTCCTGAACTCGGTAGTGTTTTATTATAAGACTACCACGTGGTCATGCTTGTCTGGGACAACGTGTTCACATGTTTGTAGCAAAACCAGCTCATGTTTTGGAGCTTGCTATCGTAGTTCATCTCCCGAGAATCCCGCAACGTCATCTCGTCGATTTGTGTTGCAAACTTTCATTTTTCTTCCTAAAACTCGATGAGCATGGAATATCCTAACACCAACCAGAGCTGAATCTCAGGCAGATATGATGGTTGGAACATTTCCTTAAGAACTATAATATTGGTCTCTCGATAACCGGTAAGGTGGATGTCGTGGCCAACACACCCATCCGGTAGACCTATTATTATAGTATCTTGTTTGAGGAAGTTGGCCACCCCCCCATAGGGATTTCGTAGGATTTACTCCCTAGTTGCCCCTATGGATTTTTGTGTTCCCGAAGTCCGACCTTTTACTTGATGTTTTAGATATCAAACCATATCTATGAATGGGTTATACTAGCACATCAAGGAGAACATTAGAAGCGGAGTGCTAAATGTCTCTCGGTCGATCATCCAGATTTTATTTGCTTGGCCTCGCTAAGGTGAAATCTGAGAAAGTGTTATCCTCCTTCGCATCTGCATCGTCCATCGCTATTTATCATGGTAGTATGTTGTGTTGTCAGCACCCTTGACGCGGTTATTGATAAAACCTTGATGCTTATGGAAATGCTCAAGTTCTTGAGAGCACGCACAAGCACTACGTGTTATCATCATCTCTAACCGGGATTCCTCTCAGTTTCCTCGGCAAATGCTATGACCTTTTCAAACAGTGAATTCACTCTCTTTTGTTGGGTTCTTCCCCAGTTACCAGAATCATTCCCAGCATTTGCATTTTGTTCCTAGCTTGCACCGCCAATGTGCCATTCTACCATGGGTCTCTTCCATTTCCGGTGATAAGCAAAATCATCCATTACGTTGTCTTCAACAAGGTAATCCACATCATCCAAGTCCGAGTATGCCATTCTACCGACCCCCCTCCAAACGATCGCTCGAGAATTGTCTTAGGCTGGTTTAAAGAGTTTCAATGATCTCGGAATCAAAAGTAATTCTTTTTGCCACTTAAGGGGATATCTCTACGAGTCACCTTCCCTAAGGTGTATCGTTATGGTATCATGGCAACTCAACTCCTCGCTACGTTGACAATCGATTACCACTTTCTTAAGTGTGAAATTGTTGTCTACCTAGTGAACCTTCGTCATCTGCTTCACTCCATTCCTATGGATGTGTGCTTTGCCTCTCAGCTCGAGAGATGTTGCTATGTCTCATTCCGTAAGTTAATCCTGAGTTGTTCGACCTTCGAGAAGAACCATTCTTTTAGGGTCTCTCTTTCCCTCTCGTTGTCATGTTAGTTGGAGTTCTCAGAGCAAGACTTCGAGACAATGATGGTGAACGAATCAACGTCCATTTGAAGTGCACCCTGGATCGTGAAGATTGTACTAGTTTGCGTTTCCCCTTCATCCTACCCTACGCTTGAATCTCGAGACGAGATTCTTGTTTAGTGGGGGTGAGTTGTCACATCCCTAGCTTCTGGTGCTGTCTGGTGTGTGCATCATGTTTAAATTCAAATGAAATTTGAATTGAGGAATTTTCAAAAAGCCTCAGGAAACCTCTAAAAAAAATAACCAACAATTAAATCTTCTCAAATGTGTCCAAGAAAATGTTCCTGTTATTCCATGGAAATATTGGTAAGAGGTAAAATTTAAACCAATATTTTTGGAGTCACAGAGATAATTATTTTGGCCATTTGAATTAATCCAATAACTATTTGCTTTGGATTTATATTTAAATATATATTAAATATGACTCCAATAATTCTGGAGGTTTGTGAGTGGCTTTGTATATATTTTAGCAAGCCACATAAAAATCTACAGAATTTATTTAAATGATTTAGTTGCTAAACTAAATCAAAACAAACTACAGAAAATAGAAAAAAAATAAAAAGAACAGAGCCTACCTGGCGCCTACCTGTCCAGCCCAGCCGGCCCAGTTCCTCCCGCTGGCCTAGCCCACCGCCGCCCCTCTCCCCTGTCGTCTTCCTCCTTGCCAGGAGGACGGACACCGCGACACCGCCGCGCGCGCCACCTCCACCCTGCTCGGCCACCTCCTGCTTCCTCCCTGGCCTCCCCAGCGACGCCCCGGACGACGCCACGCGCCTCCCTGACCCCCTCTCACTTCTCCCTCGCTCTCTGGATCTCCCTCCCCTCTCTGCTCCCTTCCCGAGCGGAGCCCATCGCCGCCGACGCCGTTTACCGGGGCCACAGCCACCCCCTCGCTCCCACTATGCGTCCCTGAGCTCCGCCCTGACCCCGTGGAGCTACACACGCGACGCACACGACCAGAGGAGGCCGCAGTCGACCGGAGCGTCGTCGTCTTCATCTCCGGTGCCCGGAGATCGCCGTCGTCAATTCGCTGTTGCAGAGGCTTCCCCGAGCCCACCGAGCTTCTCTCCCGACCCCTCGTGAGCCCCTGTCCATTTCCCCTCTCTCCCCGTGCCCGTCCGTGCCTTCTAACCGCCCCGACTGTCGGAGCCGACCGTTCCTCGCCGCCGGCGATGACGCAGACGGGGCTAGAGCCACCGTAGCTAACCCCCGAGCACGGCAACGTGCTCAGCACCCTTCCAGGAGCCGAGCGCGCCCACCCGTGCGACCTGCCGTGCCCTCTAGCGCCAACCCCGACCTCGCCGTGCTCCGGTCGCCGCCGCGGGCCCCGTTCCGGTGAGCTCGGGCCACCTCAGCCCCTCCCGTTTGCATAGATGGATGCGGGCGACTCCCAGCTACGCGTAGAGCCCCTCAGTCGCCGATTTGGTCGCCGGAGGAGGAATTCCGACCCCCTCCGCCGTCTCTGGCTCCGCCGGCGACGAGCCGCGTGTCAACTCCGGCGAGTTGACCCGGGGTTTGACCCCCTGACGCGTGGGCCCAGGCGCCTGCTTAGTTAGTGCTAGGTTAGTTAGTGTTAATTAATTTAGTTAATTAGGTGAGCCACTGACATGCGGGCCCCGCCCGGCTAACTAAGTTAGTTAGGGCTAACTAACTTGGTTAGTTGACTGGGTCACTGACCAGTGGACCCCACTGGTCAGGTTTGACCTGGTCGACGCCTTTCACTTGCTGACGTCATGCTGACGCAGTAACTTATTTTCTGAATTTATTTTTATATAAGAAATTCCAGAAAATGCCTAAAACTCCTAAAATTCATAGAAAATTAACCGTAACTCCAAATTAAATAATTTATATATGAAAAATTATCAGAAAAATTCAAGGAATCCATCTGTACCATTTTCATGCATGTTAGAACAACTTATAGGTGCTGTTTAGCACAAATCAATTAAAGGGCATTTAAATAATCACATATGGAGTTTGAATTTGAATCTTGTATTCAAACCAACTTCATTTAATCTGGTTTTAGGTGCATTAGCCCAAAACACATTCATATTGCCATGTCATGATCATGCATCATATTGTGCATTGCATTGATTGTGTTTCCTTCTGTGTTGCCGGTATTGTCCCCTCTCGATAGACGTGATACCGATGATGTGATCGTTGACACTGATGAAGACTCAATGTTATCTTCAGAAGTGCCAGGCAAGCAAAACCCCCTTGTTCATTCCGATACAATCCTACTCTGTCGCTCCTGCTCTCTTTTACTGCATTAGGACAACAACGATTCATCTGTTACTTGCTGCGGTAGCTGAACCCCTTTATCCTTTGCATGACCTGTCATTCCACAGTAAATAGATGAAACCCACTAGCATGAGTAGGAGTTGTTTGAGCCCTGATGTGCCTACTCATTCATGTTTGTTTGTCATGCCTGCTACTGCTTAGAGTTGAGTCAGGTCTGATTCATCGGGGATGAATCAGAGGCGTGTGAACATGTCCTACTGTGTGTGAGCTAAGTGTGTGAACACGATTTGGTAAAGGTAGCGGTGAGAGGCCATGTAGGAGTACATGGTGGGTTGTCTCATTGAAGCCGTCCTCAGGAACTGAGTTCTGTGTTTGTGATCCATGATTCAGCTACTACCATACATTGGGCCCTGAAATATGACCCCGCTCGACTTCTTATTCACCCTTGTCCTCTGTCCAGGAGTTGCAAGTAGTTTCTGGTGTTTGTAGTATGCTGGAGGCCGTGGACAGCGCTGACCGTAGGGGTGGGCTGTGATGCGGTAGGCACGTGGCCGGGTATACCGGGCGCCCGTTTGGTGTCACGGAACCCTGTTCACATCGTTTAGGGCTGTGAGCGAAACTCCGGCCGGATCTCCTCATGGATGGAACCCGAATAGGCGATAAACCTGGACTAGAGACTTGAGTGTTTAGGTAGGTCGTGGTCTACACCCACGTCGGCTTTCGCTTGAAGTCTGCCGAGCACATGTCATGTGCAGACGCTAAGTGGTGGAAACATGTATGAAGAAGTACACCCCTGCAGGGTTATCATCATCTATTCGAATAGCCGTGTCCGCGGAAAAGGACTTCTGGGTTGCTTATATCAGTTCATAGACAAGTGAAAGTGGATACTTTAAAATGCGCAAGATAAGCGTGAGTGCTATGGATGGCGTTCTCGTAGGGAGACGGGAGCGGATCCATAGTGGTGTATTGATATGGTGAATATGTGGACTCGTGTGCGCCACCTCAAAAGAGTCGCTTGCAGTCGTAGTTTAGGATAGCCACCGAGTCAAAGCTGGCTTGCTGCAGTTAAACCCCACCATCCCTTTGTTGAAAATGATGCATATGTAGTTAGTTCTGATGTAAGTCTTGCTGGGTACATTTGTACTCACGTTTGCCTATTTTATGTTTTTGCAGAGAGACTTCAGTCTCACTAGTATTTCCGCGTGGTCTTCGACGTTTAGCTTGTTACCTCAGCTACGATCTTGTGCCTCGGCAGGATTTGGTAGATAGTCGGCTTCTCAGCCTTTTTCATTTATAGATGTCTGTACTCAGACATGATAGCTTCCGCTTGTGCTTGATTTGTATGCTCTGAATGTTGGGTCATGAGACCCATGTTTGTAATATCTCGCTCCTCGGAGCCTATTGAATAGATTACTTGAGTCATAGAGTCATGTTGTGATGCCATGTTGTATTTGCACATATCGAGCATATTGTGTGTATGTTATTGAAATGCTTGGTATGTGTGGGATCTGACCATCTAGTTGTTTATCTTTAGTAGCCTCTCTTACGGGGAAATGTCTCCTAGTGTTTCCACCGAGCCATGGTAGCTTGCTACTGCTCCGGAACACTTAGGCTGGCCGGCATGTGTCCTTCTTCGTTCCTGTGTCTGTCCCTTCGGGGAAATGTCACGCTTTGAGTACCGGAGTCCTGTTAGCCCGCTACAGCCCGGTTTACCAGAGTCCTGCTAGCCCAGTGCTACAGCCCGGACCCACTTGCTGATGACCGACACGTTCGAAGCTGGGTCATGGATGCCTGTCCCTGTAAGTCTGTGCCACTTTGGGTTTACGACTAGTCATGTCAGCCCGGGCTCCTTATCATATGGATGCTAGCGACACTGTCATATACGTGTGCCAAAAGGCGCAAACGGTCCCGGGCAAAGGTAAGGCGACACCCGTGGGAATACCGTGCGTGAGGCCGCAAAGTGATATGAGGTGTTACATGCTAGATCGATGTGGCATTGAGTCGGGGTCCTGACAGCTTGAAATATTAATTTCAACTCCTGGAACATCTCATATGGTCCATGACGTTCAAAACGTCTTTGAAGTCCTGATTCTAAGCCATTAAGCATGGTGCACTAAACTATCAAGTACTCATCATATTGAGCTAGCCAAACATTCATAACGTCTGCATCTGCTCCTGCAATAGGTCTGTCACCTATTGAGCTAGCGGTGCATCATATTGAGCTAGCAGTACATCATATTGAGCTAGCGGTGCATCAAGGACATAATTCTTCTGTGCAGCAATGAGGATAAACCTCAGATCACGGACCTAGTCCGCATCATTGCTACTATCATCTTTCAACATAGTTCTTCTCTAGGAACATATCAAAATAAACATAGGGAAGCAACAACGCGAGCTATTGATCTACAACATAATTTGCAAAATACTATCAGGACTAAGTTCATGATAAATTAAAGTTTAATTAATCATATTACTTAAGAACTCCCGCTTAGATAGACATCCCTCTAATCATCTAAGTGATCACGTGATCCAAATCAACTAAACCATGTCCGATCATCACGTGAGATGGAGTAGTTTTCAATGGTGAACATCACTATGTTGATCATATCTACTATATGATTCACGCTCGACCTTTCGGTCTCAGTGTTCCGAGGCCATATCTGTATATGCTAGGCTCGTCAAGTTTAACCTGAATATTTCACATGTGCAACTGTTTTGCACCCGTTGTATTTGAACGTAGAGCCTATCACACCCAATCATCACGTGGTGTCTCAGCACGAAGAACTTTCGCAATGGTGCATACTCAGGGAGAACACTTATATCTTGAAATTTTAGCGAGAGATCATCTTATAATGCTACCATCAATCAAAGCAAAATAATATGCATAAAGGATAAACATCACATGCAATCAATATAAGTGATATGATATGGCCATCATCATCTTGTGCTTGTGATCTCCATCTCCGAAGCACCGTCATGATCACCATCGTCACTGGCGCGACACCTTGATCTCCATTGTAGCATCGTTGTCATTTCGCCACCTATTGCTTCTACGACTATCGCTACCGCTTAGTGATAAAGTAAAGCAATTACAGGGTGATTGCATTGCATACAATAAAGCGACAACCATATGGCTCCTGCCAGTTGCCGATAACTCGGTTACAAAACATGATCATCTCATACAATAAAATATAGCATCACGTCTTGACCATATCACATCACAACATACCCTACAAAAACAAGTTAGACGTCCTCTACTTTGTTGTTGCAAGTTTTACGTGGCTGCTACGGGCTGAGCAAGAACCGTTCTTACCTACGCATCAAAACCACAACGATAGTTCGTCAAGTTAGTGCTGTTTTAACCTTCTCAAGGACCGGGCGTAGCCATACTTGGTTCAACTAAAGTTAGAGAAACTGACACCCGCCAGCCACCTGTGTGCAAAGCACGTCGGTAGAACTAGTCTCGCGTAAGCGTACGTGTAAGGTCGGTCCGGGCCGCTTCATCCAACAATACCGCCGAACCAAAGTATGACATGCTGGTAAGCAGTATGACTTGTATCGCCCACAACTCACTTGTGTTCTACTCGTGCATATAACATCTACACATAAAACCTGGCTCAGATGCCACTGTTGGGGAACATAGTAATTTCAAAAAAATTCCTACGCACACACAAGATCATGGTGATGCATAGCAACGAGAGGGAGAGTGTATCTTCATACCCTTGAAGATCGCTAAGCGGAAGCGTTATGACAACGCGGTTGATATAGTCGTACGTCTTCACGATCTGACCGATCCAAGTACCGAACGCACGGCACCTCCGAGTTCTGCACACGTTCAGCTCCATGACGTCCTCGCCTTCTTGATCCAGCAAGACGGGCGAAGTAGTAGATGAGTTCCGGCAGCACGATGGCGTGGTGACGGTGTTGGTGAAGAACAATCTCCGCAGGGCTTCGCCTAAGCACTACGAAAACTATGACGGAGGATAAACTAGAGGGGACGGTGTTGCCGACACACGGCTTGGTGTTTCTTGATGTGTCTTTAGTGCTAGCCCTACCCCTCTATTTATATGTTGAGCCTTGGGGTCGAAACTTGGAGTAAAAGCCTCCACAAAGTCGGTTTCGCCCGTAAGGCAAGAGTCCTTCTCGGCTTCTGGACCCAGACACCAGGGACCCTGGCGTCTGTCCCCTGGACTCTGCAAAACTTTCTTTTGCGATTTCCAAAAACCTTGTGGGGTTTCCCCTCTGGCCCAAATAAAGTGTTCTCGTGCCCAAACATTTTAGGAAACATCCGGAACCCCTTCCGGTGAATTCCGGAACCCTTCCGGAGACCAAACACTATTATCCCATATATCAATCTTTATCTCCGGACCATTCCAGAGTTCCTCGTCATGTCCGTGATCATATCCGGGACTCCGAACAACATTCGTTCACCAACATACAAAACATATATAATACTATATCGTCAACGAACGTTAAGCGTGCGGACCCTACGGGTTCGAGAACTATGTAGACATGACCGAGACACCTCTCTGGTTAATAACCAATAGCGGAACCTGGATGCCCATATTGGCTCCTACATATACTACGATGATCTTTATCGGTCGAACTGCATAACAACATACGTTTGTTCCCTTTGTCATCGGTATGTTACTTGCCTGAGATTCGATCATCGGTATCTCAATACCTAGTTCAATCTTGTTACCGGCAAGTCTCTTTACTCGTTATTTAATGCATTATCCCGCAACTAACTCTTTAGCTACATTGCTTGCAAGGTTTATAGTGATGTGCATTACCGAGAGGGCCCAGAGATACCTCTCCGGCAATCGGAGTGACAAATCCTAATCTTGAAATACGCCAGCTCAACATGTACCTTCGGAGACACCTGTAGAGCTCCTTTATAATCACCCAGTTACGTTGTGACGTTTGGTAGCACACAAAGTGTTCCTCCGGTAAACGGGAGTTGCATAATCTCATAGTCATAGGAACATGTATAAGTCATGAAGAAAGCAATAGCAATATACTAAACGATCAAGTGCTAAGCTAACAGAATGGGTCAAGTCAATCACATCATTCTCCAATGATGTGATCCTGTTAATCAAATGACAACTCATGTCTATGGCTAGGAAACTTAACCATCTTTGATTCAACAAGCTAGTCAAGTAGAGGCATACTAGTGACACTTTGTTTGTCTATGTATTCACACATGTACTAAGTTTCCAGTTAATACAATTCTAGCATGAATAATAAACATTTATCATGAAATAAGGAAATAAATAATAACTTTATTATTGCCTCTAGGGCATATTTCCTTCACCTACCCCACCTCTCTTCAATCTGCCAGGGTAGCTCTATCATCCTGAGATATTTTTTTCGGTTGCTCCTTCATGATAGACTTAATACAAGAGATCAGCTCCAAAGGAAATCATTCTAGCTACCTAATTACGCTTGCGAGACCTGTTACACCCAATCTCTGGAAACAACCTATCATATTTTCTAGAACTGCCATTTTCCCCTGCATTGCTGGGAGACATTGATTCCTAACAGAAAGAGAAGCACTTCTGTCTACTGACATATCCAACTTGATGTTGTAACTGTCCCATCTAAATTTTGCTTGGACATTTTAATCATGACTTGTTGGAATATATGGACTCAAAGAAACAATGTGATCTTCAACAACACTACATGTAGTGTGATTGACTAGAAAGTTCTCCTCAAAAAAGATCTCCAAATTATGGTTCACGGGCTCAGGAATAACAAAGCTTTAAGGCTTCAAGCTTGGATTGAACGTAACCTTTAAAGTTTTTATTATGTTTCCAGAAACATGAATTGGATGATTCTTTGAACCCTTTATTTTTTGTATGTACATATTTTTTATTAATGAAAATATCGTAGAACTATTGTTCTATGGTCGGTGCCTCATTTTTTTTAATCACAAACAAGGCATGTGTATAGAAAATCCCCCTATCCACAAATTCGCCTCAATGCTTTTCTTATGGTACCAATGGTGACAATGATCTATGTTTCACTTAGAAAAAAAGAAGTAGTTGAACAACGCTAACTCCTAGTGCGGTAAAACCAATCCTAGCTAAAATTTGAATATAACACTATGATACATGTGTAGAAGTTCATAAAATACAAACTTGCTTAGCATATAGCACGCCTAATATTATGTTACTGATGAAACTCTCGAATCTACGTAGAATGATTCTTAATTGGCTGAGTAGGCGGGAAATGAAAGTCCCCTTTTCTCTTAATAAATTTCAAGCGAGATAAAATAGTGCTTGCATTTTTTGTCGGTGAGGTGGGCAAAATCCGGTCTGGGTTTGTTTTGTATAGTCTCTGGTTGCCCTAGATTTTGTTAGGGGTTAAGTCTAGGGTGTCTGGCTGGTGGTGGTGATTTTTTTTGAACCGAGCATAACCCTTTTCCATTACTTGCATAACGGAAATACATAACACTCTTAGAGTTCAAAAGGAGACATAGAAAGGGGAAAGCGAGTTCAAAGCATTGCTGGGGAACCCACAATGAGCACTCGTCATCGAGCAACTCGCCATGGGGCAAAAACCCAATGACACCCTAAAATCTGCAGACGACGCTAACATGACCAGAAGGGTTCATACAAGTTTCTTAGCCAACTCCAGACAAAGACATAACACCCACGCAGGGGCAAAAGGACTAGCTTAGCAACATAAGTGAACAGCATGCAGATCAGCATGCCCCTTCGCGCTCAGCCCTCAGTTCAACGTCCCCCTCGGCGCTGCACAGATCCGCATCATGTTTGAAGCATTGGTTCTCAGCATCTTGGCTCCACGCTCCATCATCTCCCGATCAGCTCCTATCATCAAACCTGCCCAGTAGTTCAGAAAGCCACAGCAGAGTAAACCACATCAAAAGGGGACCTCAACTGCTTAGACTCAAAGGTGAAACTATTACGATTAATCCACATCGCCCAGAAGAGCCCTGCTAAGCCAAAGGTATAAAATTTCTCCCCATCAGGTAAAAACGTGTAGGCCCAAGAGTAATATTGCCAAATTTTATTGGGGCACAGCTCCGTGCCCGGGACACATCCTACAGTTCTCCAGAGAACTCTGGCCACAGGACAGGTAAAGAAGAGATGTTGGGATGTTTATCTCTTATCACAGAAGGAGCAAGTAGGATTCCCCAACCACTTTCGTCTAGTCATTACACCTCTAGTTAGGATAGCATCCTGAAACAGTTGCCAAAGGAAAATTTGTATCTTAAGTGGAATCTTTGCTTTCCAGGTCCACTTATAGTTAGCCCCCGCCACATTTCTCTCCAAGTATTCATATACAAATTTCATAGTGAATCTGTTTTTCTTCCTCCAATGTCCAGACCACTTGGTGAGCTTCACCAGTCAAAGGCCAAGCTTCCACAACAATTTTGAGTTCATTCCACTATTCAAGCATAGGAGGATGGAGTCGTCTTCTAAAAAGGTCATTCTCCTCAACCCCACTTCTGAACTTAGCAACTGTGATCTCCTGATCATTGCAGATATTATAAATCATAGGGAACTGCAGTTGAAGAGGAAGCTCTTTGCTAATTGGGTCAACCCACAATCTAGCCAGATTCCCAGATTGCAGAACCACTTTTCTGCCTGCAAGGTAGCAATCCTTAGTTTCCATGATAGCTTTCCAGATTGGGGAATCATTGAATCTAGTTTTAATCGAGGCCATCGTATCTTTTTTGAAGTACTTGGCCCGGATCACATCCTGCCAAAGTCCTTGTTTTGTTTCCAGCTTCCACCACCACTTGGTAAGGAGGCTTATATTCTGTTTATGGAGGCCTTTCACTCCCAATCCCCCTTTCTCTTTGGATCTACAAATTCTGGTCCACTTCACTAGATGATAACATTTGCGACCCTCATGTTCTTGCCAAAAGAACCTCTTACGGTGTTTATCTAGTTTCTCTATCACCCCTTTAGGAAGTAGAAACATGGACATGTAGTAAAACACAATGCTGGTAAGAGAGGAATTGAGAAGGATAAGTCTCCTGCCCGAAGATGCTGCATTTCAAATCCATGATTCACAACATTTCAGGATCTCTCATCCATAAAATCCCAGTCTATGCTACGCAAAGAAGAGAAACTGACTGGGACTCCCAAGTATTTCATCGAAAAGTGTCCAATGCTACAACCAAAGAGATCAGCATAAAAGGAAAGGGTGCTACCATCTCCACAAACACAAAGGATTTCACTTTTAAGAAAGTTGATCTTAAGCCCTGACATAAGTTCAAACAAGTATAATAAGAGTTTCAGGTTCACAGCCGCTTCTTCATCGTGTTGAAAGCATATTACCGTATCATCTGCATACTGCAGAATAGCCACACCCCCTTCAATCAAATCAGGTGCAAGGCCCGTCAACATTTTTTCTTTTTGAGCATTGAAAACCATCTTCGAGAGCGTCTCAACAGCCAAATTAAAAAGGAAGGGAGAGTGGGGGTCGCCTTGTTGGACCCCTTTGTGACTCTGAAAGTACGGACCAGTTTCATTGTTAAGCTTAATGCTCACCGTGCCATTATGTAGGATCCTCTCGATCCATCCACACCAGGTTGCCCCAAAACCACGACTACATGACATTCCAGAAGAAAATCCCAATTTATCTTATCGTATGCTTTTTCGAAGTCTAATTTCAACACAATCCCACATTTCTTCTTCTGATGAGTGTGATGCAATACCTCATGCAACGTGAGGATTTCATCCATAATATTTCTATGCTTGATAAAAGCATTTTGGTGTTTGCTAATCAGCTTGTCAGTAAACTTCGCAACCCTATTATCCAAAACTTTGGTAATCAGTTTGTATCGGCATCGGAGGAGGCAAATGGGGCGGTATTGTTGAATTTTGTTAGGTCCACTCATCTTAGGAATCAGGGTTATGATTCCATAGTTCAAGCGTGCCACATCCAAGGTGTTATTGTGAAATGCTTTGAAGAGACGCATAAGATCATCTTTAACAAAATCCCAACAATGCTTAAAGAATTCTACAGGGATATTGTCAGGATCGGGGGCTCTGTTACTCTCCATACTAAATAAAGCTTTTTTTTAACTTCCTCTTCCGTAAACTCACTAGTAAGAATCATGTTATCATCTTCCGTAAGTTTTTCATCATCCGTCCAGGTGTCAGGGGAAAGGTGAAATAAATTTCCACTAGCAGGTCCAAAGAGATTTTTATAGTAGGCAGTGGCATGGGCAAGGAGGTTTTGTGTCCCTTCAATAATCACATCTCCATCAATGAAGGAGTGGATTGTGTTCTTCCTTTTTTTACCATTGGCTATTCGATGAAAGTAGGTTGTATTTTGGTCCCCTTTAAGTAACCAACGCTCAATTGAATATTGCAGCCAGAAAAGTTCCTCATCCGCAAGGATCATCGAGCTCTGTACAAAGGAGTGTCCTCCTCTCATACGAGTCTGGATCAAGGGGACCATCTTCTTCCTCTTTTTTCTATTTCTTCCAATTCATCCTTTATCCAGTTCTTCCTTTTTCTAGAATACCTAAAGGAGTGTGCCCCCACCCCTTGTAATACTTTTTTAGGCGTTTCAACTTGATATTAAGAATATCAATAGGGTCATCAGAGTACATAGGTCGCTCCCAAATTTCTCTTGCTTTGTTTAGGAAATCTTCATTCTTAAGCCAGCTCGGCTCGAATCTGAATTCTCGCTGCCAAGCAAGGCTCTTTCTGATAGGGTTCATAGTTAACAACAAAGGATTGTGGTCTAAAACATCTCACACCAGTTTCCGAATCGTAACCAGTGGGAGAAGATCTTCCCAAGCAGGATTCATGAGGATTCTATCCAGTTTCTCCAGTGTAGGGTGTTTTTGTTTATTGGACCAGGTATACCTTCCCCCTCCCATATGATCTCTCGAAGATTAAGGGACTGAATGATAGCGCTGAAGCTATCCGTGTATTGGGAGTATGTTAGCTTCTTATTCTTATCACCACTCTCACATAGGATACTAAAATCCCCATCGATCACATGAGGATTAATAATCTTGGCGCAAACCGCAGCCAATTCTGCCAGAAAATCATTCTTTCTCTCTGCTGGACTGCGCCATACACCACCACTAGAGTCCATACACATTTAAGGTTCACATCAAAAACGGTAGTCTGCATAAGGAATTCACCCCCCGACCACGATATAATCTCCAAGGTTTCTCTCCTAGTGCCACAATAATATGCCCCCTGACTTACCAACCGAAGGGACCCAGTTCCAATTGAACTTGTCAAGGGGGTCAATTTTTCTTAAGATTTTAGGAGTAAAATTCTTCTTCTTAGTTTCCTGGAGGCTAATAAAATCAAGGGAATGATCTTTTATTATGTTAGAGAAGCAGGTAGTCATCCCCTTCTTACCCGCTCCCCTACTATTCCAGAATATGCCATTCATTTTTTCTTTTTCACACCCCCGTGTCTGGTGTTTCTACTAGGAAGCAGAGTAGATCCACCAGCCATATTTTGTAAGGAAGCCCCCCTTTTTGACTTCGGGTGCAAGGTCTAGCTATCACCACATTAACATTTCTTTCCCTTTTCTTCAGACCGGACCACAACAAAATTATTATTGTCCACATCACTATTATCCTCCCAGTTCATATTGAGAGGAGTCTGGTCCCCTTTTGCATTAGTTAGGGTCATATGTTTTCCCCCCACATCAGGTTGAGTTTGCTTATCTTTAACATTTTCCATGTTTCTACATTTTTCTAACTCTCTAATGATATCAACATTAGTAAAATCAGCATCTGGAATATTGACTCCCATTTTCACAGCTCTGAGAATAAGCTCAGGATTAGATAGCGTATCAAAAGAGTTGAGGATTTGCGGGGTACCTTCGATGTCTCGCTTTTTAGCAGCTGCCTTGGCCTTATCGTCCACCCTCTCCATCTTGTTTTGAGCATTTCTCAAAATGAAACGGAGATTTTCTTCAGAAACTAGGGGAGGCGTAGGAATCCTTTCAGTATTCCCCTAATTCTCAGGAAATTCAACAATGTACTCATTATTCACAGCCAGATTGGCCTCATCAGACACCTCCTCAACCTGCTGATTTTTTTTCACAACACCAGAATAAGTTTTTTTTGTTCTTGTGTATGTTACTAACAGCAGAATTATCATTATAATCTCTTACTTTTTCATGCTCCATCTCCTGAGTCAAGGTATCTAAAAGCAGAGTAGTGTGTAACGAATCATCAGATTCCACACTTTCCTGTGACTC
>NC_041389.1:362260291-362278617 GCF_002162155.2 Triticum dicoccoides | reverse complement strand
AATACAGGGAGATTTCCCTCCAAGCCCAGTGCAAAAACTGCCCAGGTTAGCTCCAGGAGTCGACAGCGAGGAATTTTCCTTCTCCATATTTTTTTCATCGGGATTATAGGAAACTTGAACATCTTTTTTCTCCCTGTTAGGATCTCTTGCCAGAATCTGATCCACTTCATAAAAGAAGTCATAAAAGTGATCTCTAAGAACAACCTCTGCCACTGCAGGAATCTCCTCAAAATTTCTACAACCAAGCCGGACCCTGACAAATGCCGGACGGTGTAAGGTAGCAGCATCTATTTCCAAAGGCACACCAACTAATAAAGCAACATAAGCCAGCTTTCTAGCACTTCTTTTGTGAAGTGGAACATTGCTCACCTTAACCCAAGCTACTTCCATAACCCCTTTAGCCCCAACAGCAGAGGACAATTTAGTAACATGAATGACAGTACCACTAGTTTTAAGGGTAACCCTCCCCACATAACAAATCTGAGCCACTGCACGAGGATTAGGAAATCTCACCACAAAAGGTCCCCGGTCCTATTGCATGAGCTGAGCAACGCCAATCAGTAGCTAAGTAAGCGGATAAATCAAGTTCCATTTGTCTAGTAGATGTTTCCCCCTCTATAATCGTGACTACGATGTTATTAGCCCTCTGCTTAAGCTGATTGGCAGAGCAGGAATCATGAATATAGTAAAACCCTTGCCCTTTAGCCTGAACCGCACACATCGGTGCCATGCATTCCCAAGGCAGAAACTCAGTACAGACAGAAGCTAGGTGCCCTAATTTGCTGCATCTTTCACAGTATGCTTGCGGGCATCGAATAGGAGGATGTTCATATGACTTGCACATGGGGCAGACAATGGATTTTTTTGGAAGGAGGCACCTGGGCAGGGTTTTGTTTTTCCCTGTAGGCGGTGCAGAGGCGAAGCAGATTGATGCCCAGTGGAGATGCCGCCTGATTCAAACGACTCCTTGGTCTTCTGCACCCAGATCCCGCCGTCTTGGTCGCGCTGCTTGGGCGCCGCCGCTTCGTCCCACCGCGAGACGCCCTCCAAAGCCGGCGCGATGGTGGAGGAAGTAGAGTTGGTGTGGTCGCTCCTTCGTCCCGCTTCCACGAGTACTTGCTCCGGTTGCCCCCACGACCGTTGCCGCGGCCAGGTTGCCGCCCTCCTCCGCGATTCGCTTGGATTGCTCCGCCCCCTCCACGGTTCCTGCGCCCTGCCTCGGTCGCCATGGGAGGAGGTGATGCCTTGGCGGCCGCGACTGCCGCAAACGATCTAGGACCCTCCCCCCAACCTTGCCCTTCCACCACTCAAACGACTCCAGATTTCTCGATCTAGGATTTTTCTCCGCCGCCCAGAAGTGGGAGAATGAGGCCTCTAGGTCAAGGATTGGACGAGGCAAGGGATTTATACCAGCGCTCCCCCCGATGAGAATGGATGATCGGATCAACCCCCACGTGGCATGCATCCGCCATTGGTGGGCGGTGGGGGCTTGGGTCCGTTTCGCCGTGCGCACTTGGCTCCGCGCCCTTCCCGTTTACCGCATTGCCATGTCCCTCGCCCCACAACTCCTTCGCCGGCGTAGCACTTGCCGCCGGCAGCCGATCTCGAATCTTCGCGAAATGGCACGGGAAGGAAACAACCTCGCCAACGGCTGGTGGTGGTGATGCAATGACACTATCAACAACGAGGGATAAGACGGTAAGACACCATCTTATCCTTGATCCGACAATGTTGTTTGGCATCGACTAAGCGTGTGGAGCTTCAATTAAAGCCAGACATAAAGGAAGGAGATGACGTCATGGTGTTTTCTTCTTCTTTGGTTTCTTCTCCCTCTGATGAAGCTCAACCAGATGGGGCTCCCATCAGAGAACTTGTGAGGCTTGTGCCTTCATCCCCTGTCTGACCAGAGTTGGGATTATCTTTTGGCCCTCCTTGATGCGAGCTTCTTCGGGGTGGCGTCTTATAAAGATCGTGATTGTAGGCGTCTTTTGGTCAACATCGACGACTTCGTTGCCGCTGCTTTTTCAAGCTCCTGTGGTTTCAACAAGGTTGCTCCGGCGAGACGTGACAATAACTTTTGCTCACTGCGCGTCGTCGGCTGATGCAGAAGGAAGACGGTGCTGAGTAGGCAGGAAATGAAAGGGCATCTTTTCATTGCTGGAAATAATATAACCTTTTCTTACAAAAAAAGAGATTGTAACCTTTTCTTTTTGAAAAAGAACGCAACTTTTTCTTCAAGCAATGGAAAATCCAAAATCGCCCGCCAAAAATGGCATGTGCGCGTTTAAAGCATCATCGATACGACGGGGGACACCATGGGCGAAACAGACGGTTTGCAAAAGAAAGAGATCGACTCACAACTGCGAAAGTGCCTTTCTGCTCCCGAGCTCATTTGAGCTCGGTGAACAGTAAAATCGAAAAAAATTCAAAAACAATTCAAAAAATTCCAAAAAAAATCCCAGAGAAACATTGACAAAAGTTCTAAGTGCTTGCAAAAATTCATCATGAAATCACATTCCTGTAAGCGTGACAAAAAAAACAAATTCATCCTCCAAAATGCTTTTGAAAGTAGCATTTTCAGAGTATCGATTTTGTTTTTTTTGCCACGCCTTCTAGAAATGTGATTTCATGACGAATTTTTGCAAGCACTTAAAACTTTTGTCAATGTTTCTACCAAAAAAAAATTGGAACTTTTTTGAATTTTTTTTGATTTTTTTTCGGTTTTACTGTTCACCCTCGCTCATATGAGCTCGGGTGCAGAAACTCCACGTCCAACTGCGATCACGACACGAAACGGAGCCTAACCTTTACAACACCTTGATCCGAACCATGACACGTACGTCCTCTTCCCACCAACCGAGTCGGGCTTGATCCGTGTGGCCGGTGCACGCATATATACGCGCGCGCGCCCCCTCCCCTCGTGGCACACCCAGCGAGAAAAACCAACCATCGTCTTTGGAAGCCCCGCGCACGCACAGCACTAGCGAACGAACTCGAGGGATCGTCGCGATGACGGGGGAGGAGCAGACGGTGCTGGTGCGGTGCGCGGACCTCGCCAAGTTCGCGGTGCCGGCGTCGGTGGCGCAGCGGGCGGGGAGCGTCGCGGCGGCGCTGGAGGCGGGGCAGAGCGTGGTGGAGCTGCCGCGGGGGGTCTCCGGCAAGGGCCTCGCCACGGCGGTCGCCTACTACCAGGCCCGGGCCGAGGCGGAGGAGCGCGGCGCGGACGGTGGCGAGTTCGACGGCGAGTTCGTCCGCGGGCTGACGCACGACGCCGCCATCGACCTCATCTACGCCGCGCACCACCTCGGCGACGAGGCGCTCTTCAACCTCTTTGCAGGCTACAGGGCTAATTAGTTCATTATAAGTAGTTGGTTCTATAAGAGGCGCAGTGAAGCTTTTTACTTGATTAATTTGTGTGTTGATCGAGTGAAATTTTCCTTTTTCTCCTTGTATCGACGCTATCTTGTGATTATAATTATGTCATACATCATCGTAAACTGTCTTGATTTTCTCTTGTGATGAAACCAGTTTACATTGTCTTGATTTCAATTTGTTGATTCGCATCCTATCGCTTTGTTTGAGACCCCTCACAACGGAAAAAGGAAGAAAAAAAACACGATCGAGCACAAGAACAGGACCAATGGAGACGAAACCAAGGTCGTGGACAAAAATAATAATAACACGAACTAGCAGCGACAAGCACGAAGCGCATGCAGACGGGACAAAAATGGAAGCGAGGCGCGCGATGCACAAAAAACCCAAACAAACAGCATATCGGCCACGGCGAGACTTCCAAACAACGCACGGAAAGCATTGCCTTGAGAACGTTGCTATACACACGATGGATCCTAGCCGATTTACGCACGACGTTGTTAATCAAACCGTCGCTGGGAAGAAGCAAAGTACAGGACACCATCCGATGTCACATCGTGCAAGAATCGTCCACGCCGTGTCGTGCGCAAAGTAGTTTCGTTGCCTTGAACACAGTGTATTGAAGGAAAGAACAAAAACAGTTCCGCAGCACAATTGGCCAAGAAATATATATTTTTTAAAGGCAATCGAGCAATCTGCCAAGAATTACGGATACATAAAGGGCGTGATCGTGTTAGAGCACGTCTAGCGGACCCTTTATATCGCAGATCCTTATAGCGCATTTACAGTTCACGATACAAGTCGAAAACAGCCGCGACAGAACAGCAGCCGAATATCAACCCGTGAAATTTAAAATCATACATTCGCGCAAGAAATTGAACTAGTTCAGTAGAACTGCAAGCACTTGATCATCTTAAAAAGTCATACAAAGTAGAATTTTGACAACCAATATTTGGAGGAGCAGGCGTCACCGTAACCCTAATTACAAAAATGGGCTCACCGGAGCCAGGGGGATTGCGGCGGCGGAGGAGCTCAGTCCTCGTCGTCGGAGACGAGGTCGACGCCGACCTGCTTCTTGGCTACTAGGCGCCACTCTTCCATGTTGGGCACGAACTCCTGCGCCGTCGTGATCCCCTGCTGGAGGAAGATTCTGTCGATGTCAGTATCCCGTCGACGGCGCTGCTCCGCCTCCTCCTCCCGCGTAGAGCGCACAACAATGGCGGCCTCCATGACGTCTGCCTCCGCTCGGGAGGGTGTGTGTGTGGGGTGAGGGGGTAATCTTTCGGCTCGATGACGCCCCGCCGCCTTTGGCTCCCTCTTCACCGCGAGGAGCGGCGGGAGCTCCTCCGGCTCTCTTTTGACCGGCATGAGCGAGCTCAAGGCACTGGCGTAGGAGCTGCCCGCAATGGAGGAGCCAGATGACAGCCCGTGGCGGAGGAGCACCTGCCTGTGGTCGTACTCCTCCGTTTCGCGGCGGAGGAGCGATGAAAGCAGCGAGAGCCTGTTGTTGGTGTACCTATGGACGCTCCTTTTCCTCGCAGCGTCGACGGTGACGCACCGCCTCGACTCGGGGTCGTTGCCACCACCGGCGCCGCAGCCCACCGATCACATTCCGCGCCACATCAAGAGGGGAGAGGGGGAATTTAAGTCGCCGGCGGCGAGAAACCGAGAGGGGGATTGGGAATTGCGGCGCATTCGAATAGGGTTTCAACCCGTATTTCAGCCGCAAAACCTTACATATACTGCCGAGGGGGCGGTTTACGTGTCACTGTAAAAAAATGTACGGGCCGGACGAATATACATGCTCTGGGTTAGCCTAAAAAACGAGCCAAAACCGTATAGTCGCCGGATTTTTACGGGCCATCCCATTTTAAGGGCCTGCTAGAGATGCTCTTAGCGCCGGTCTACACTAGGCCAGGGCCTCCACAGCGTGATTGCTTTTTTTTTATCACGAGACAACAATCATGTTATGATCACCAGTCTGAAGCAAAATAACGACAGGCGTTGACAGTCTCGGCTCGATCAACAACCGTGCACACCCATGAGAGCGTTTAGTTACCGAAAATGCTAAACACACGGGGCTATTACAGGACCATTTTTTTATTTGCAGGGGGCTATTACAGGACCATTACGTGACTTCCCATAAAATTCTCTTCACCCCCTGATTTTCACCGGGGCGGGGCCCTTCCCCCTTTAATCTTAAAGATTAGCCAGTAAATCTTAAGTAATCCTCCATTGATGTAGCATTGGGTCACTTTGGGTCGGTTAGGAGCACGCCGCTTAGCGCGTTCTCAGCCGCCATCACGTGTCACGCTCTGACGCTCCCTTCGAATTTATTTATTTTTATTTTCATGTACGTGTTTTCTGCCTTTAGATGCTTCTTTTTAAAAAATTGGCCTTTCCCTGTTTTTTAGGTTTAGGAAAAAAACTCATTTTTTAATGCGAGAAAACACATTTTTTTCCTTACTCAAGAGGTACGGATTTACTTCATCGAGAGGCACTCAGAAAAGAAATAAAATAATCGTGCCTCTTAGAAAAGGAAAAAAAAATGTGTTTTTTCCTTCCGCGACTGTGCCTCTCGAAAAGGAAAAAAACACTTTTTTTTCTTCCGTTGAATTTCTCGCGTCTAAGATCTTCAAAACTAGATCCCATGTTGATAGATTTCGATAAACTTCTTTTTCACGAAAAAATGACAAAAAAACGTACCACTAAGAATTTTTTTTCCTTTTCTCAAGAGGAACGAGCGTGCCTCGCGAAAGCAATCCGTACCTACAGAAGAAGTAATTCCTTGCCTCTCACGAAAGGAAAAAAGGAAACACGTTTTTTCCCCGCGGAAGCAAATCCGTGCCTCGACGAGACGTAACTCCGTGCCTCTCGCGGAAGAAAAAAATAATGATAAATTCGTTTATCACACTTTTTTTTTCTCCTAAAACGTGTTTCTTTTTTAGGGTTGCAAAGAGTAATTCGGTGATTTCACGGAAAGAAAGCAGCCTCTCCGTGCACTATTTATCTTGGTTGGCCCAGCCCAGCGACAAGTGGAGACTCGTCTAGCTCATTTTCGCTGCGCCTCCTCCTCGCAGCGCCGCCGCATTCTCTACCCGGCGTCTCCAACCCATCTGATCACCTCCAAAAGCTCAGCAGGCCATGGCTGGATCCAGCAGCTTGTCCCGCTGATCGAGCAGCTTAAGCCTTCCCTGCTCTCGTGCGTGCGTGATTCATATCTATGGCTGCACGGCAGAGTTTTTTGTTCTGAAAATTAGGAATTAGTTCGCGCTCCGAAGGCTCTAGATCTAAAGTGCACAACCGGAGGCTCAGAGAATTTCATATTACTGCTGCAGCTGCAGGTATGAACTTTGGCATCCTTTTGATCTCTCTATTTAGTACAGTACAGTACAGTACAGTACTCCCGATGTATTTAAGTCCCGTCAATTAATTCTATTGTATCCAATCTCTTTGGGACTCAGGGTATTGGAGGAGTAGTTGGTCCGATGGGTCGCAAGTTTCTGAATATGGTCCTGCACGAGTATTGCAGTAGAATGTATTCGCTGTGCCGCATCAACCTCTCCACTCATCTCTTCTACCCGACAGCAAAGGACGCAGCAACAGCCCATGAAGACGCGAACGCAAGGAAGAAGAAGAAGAAGCATGGGGGGATAATATGGCCATCGACGATCTCGAGCTGCAAGCGCCTGCCAAGAACGGTGGTCAACTTTTCGACGCCGCCCAGCACCGCCGCCGCCAGCAACATGCGTTTCTTCTCCCTCCTGCCCGAGCTGGGAGAGACCAGCGTCATGTTCGCCGACCCTTCCTGCAATTCCTCGGTCTACGATATGGGCACCAAGTCTTTCGTCCTCACACCCCAATCATACTTCTGCAAGCCGTATGATTCCATCGCCTTGTCCGTTAGGAACCTATGCAGCGGCGGCAATTTATTGGACCACGAAGACGACCACGGCCTCTACGTCATGAACAGCATAGACGACAGCTTTGAGTTCTTCAATTACTGCAAGGTTGGCTTGTCTACCTATCCGTTGCTGTACAATAAGTGGTACTGGAGCCCTCTGCCGCCCCCGCCGTCCGGCGGCCGTCCTCTCGTTGCGGCGGCGGTGATCGACAGCTCCAACGCCATATGCGCGTCGTCCAAGCACGGCACCTACACCTTTGATGTTTCGAGGGAGGTGTGGAGCCACACCGGCAGCTGGGTGCTGCCCTTCCACCGCGCGGCAGAGTATGTCCCTGAGCTCGGACTCTGGTTCGGCCTCCAGGCCCCTGGCAATGGCACCCGTCAAAATCGCTTGTCTGCATTTGACCTTTCGTCCTCTGCCATGGCGGAATCTGCTCCTTCGTCCCTGCATGATTGGGAATACCTCGATCTCCTCCCCGACGAGTTGCTGCCTGTGGGGCGTGCCTTGGTGAACCTGGGCTCGGGCAAGTTTTGCATCGCGACCCACTGCAGGAAGGATAGGTCTGCACTACAGGAGGAGGACGAGCTGGAGAATATTAGGAGTTTGGGTGGAAATGGGGGTGTGCAAACTCTCTTGACTGGCGTGGAGGTGGTCCGCTGCGCCGACGGGCTCCAGCTTATCCACCACAAGTCCCAACGTTACAACATTGAAAACGTTAGAATCCACTGCGTGCTCTAGCTCATTTTATTACTTGCCGGATCATCCCAGCCTGAGCCATGTAGGTAGCTTTAAGCTGGATGCATCACTCTTATGGTTACCTCTAAGTTGAGACTTGACAAAATAATACTACTCCCTCCGTCTCATAATATAAGAACGCTTTTTTTAGAGAGAGAGTACTTTTTTATTGATGAAAGTGCAATTTTTTTAGATTGCTGTTAATGCCAAACACCAATTTTTCTTGGCTATGTTCATGCCTTGCATCAACTGTGGTATTTTAAGCCGTTTTGACCTATACGGTGCTTGATAGCCCCCAGCGTTCATCCCAAGATATGAACAAACTCTCCATGAGATTCATAGTTACATTACTTATAGCTTCCTTATTCGTAGACAAAGTAGATTTGGAGATAGGTTGAGAAGAAAGAAAGGAGAAAACTAAAGAGAAAGATGGACTGTTTGACAGTATCCGAATCAAATAAGAAAAAAAACATAGTTATTTCATCAAATCTCAATTGTGTGGGTGTGAAGGGGAAAAAATCCCGTTCTGGCTGGCAGAGGGCATAGGACTGATAGCCCCCTATACTCGTTATTAGAGCACGTAAAATAAGATGATGTAAGCGGGCTATAAGGATTTAAATATTATATATTTGCTTAGTTGGAAGAGAGAGAATAAAATAGAGAAGAGACGCGGGCTGTAGATTTACAACCGGCTATAGCACGCGCTCGAAGAATCTTTGTGAGAGTGAAAGGTGAACCATATGTTAAAAAAGTAGTACTTCCTTATAACTAACTAATGACATGGCAACATGTTATAGCTAGCGGCTGACTTATATTATTAACCATGCTCTTAGTATATTTTAGCCTCATATAGTCTTTTTTTCTCATGTGGTCCCGTTTTGCCGTTGCGTAATAAGAATTATTTCTTTCCCATCTCATCAAACACAATTGAAGCTTCAACTTGATTTCAAAATCAAAGTTTACAAGTAAGATTTTAGGAATAACAATTTCTAGTACGACGTGGATTTTCCTCCCCATCTAGCTCAAGCTTTTCTTCTATTTGGAAGTGACCTTGCAAGCGGCGATGCTTCAGCGACTTCCATGGTCTACAAACTTTTGTTCGTCCTGGATGTGGGACCAGGTGAGCGTGGCGTCCATTTCTGCGAAGGTGACCGTCAACATGTGGACAAGGCAGCATCGTGGAAACGTGCTCGCTCCACTACTGATTCAACCGTTACCGAGTGTGTCCTCCTCGACCCACTTGGAATAGACTCGCATCCTCTCGCATAACTCTCTCTCGGTATGGTCTTCGTTGCTCTCGACGGGGAAAGGTCTACAAGGAGGATGGGTGCTTTGGAAAATGGAGTGTCGCCGGCGAAGGGGGCAATGCAATGGTGCAAACAAAGTGAAAGATGGAGTGGCGCCAGCGAAGCGGAAGATGGGTGCCGCCCACAGAGGGTGGGATGGTTTATAAACCCGTGAACGGGCGCGCTCCGGGGAACAAGGATGGAATTGACGGGCACGGGTGCGAAACATGGCGGCGACCATTAACGTGCACGCTTCCTAGTGAAAAAAGTGTGCATCGTTGGCAGGAGCAAAAGCAGTAGTCGTATGGATGGTTGCGCCTTTGATAAGATTCGGCTCAGGAGGAAGAAGACATGCTTAAACTTCCCTCATGTGTTAGTGGTTGGGTTTGAAGTGCGCTTCATATCAGCACCCCAGCCTCCAAATACGAAGACTTGTGGGCTTGAATTGAAGCGCGCTCCGTAAATTATACGGGTCGAGACCAAGACTGGTTTTTCGAGGCTGGAATTGGAGTGCACTACATAAATTATACGAGTCGAGACCAAGACCGTTTTTTCAAGCCTCGGTCTCCAACTAATGGGTAATCGTATGGATGATTGCGCCTTTGACAAGATTAGGCTTGAAAGGAAGAAGACATGCTTAAACTTTCCTCGTTTGTTAGTGGTTGGGTTTGAAGCACACTCCATATCAGCACCGCAACCTCCAAATATGGAGATTTGTGGGCATGAATTGCAGTGCGCTCCATAAATTATGTGGGTCGAGACCAAGACCGAGTTTTCGAGCCTTGATCGCCAAACTAACGGGTAGTCGTATGGACGGTTGCGCCTTTAACAAGATTAGGCTCGAGAGTAAGAAAACATGGTGAAACTTCCCACCTGTATTAGTGGCTGGGTTTGAAGCGTGCTCCATATCAGCACCCCAGCCTCCAAGTATGGAGACTTGTGGGCTTGAATTGGAGCGCGCTCCATAAATTATATAGGTCAAGAACAAGACCAGTTTTTAAGCCTCAACCGCCAAACTGATGGGTTATTATGGCGATCCGGACGATATGGTGACTCTGCTAGACTTTCTCTGAGCCATGCTTCCCCGATGACCTTTTAGGGAACAAGAGAAAAAAAATGTTGCCATCAATTTCTAGGCCAAGTCTAGCAGTGCCTTTTTACCCACCCGATAGACATTTTAGGGGAAAGAAGAGGGGTGAAACCTGTCTCTAACACTTCCTAGGGAAAGTCTAACAATGCTCGGCCCTCTGATCCCCTCCTAGGTTTGCAACCACGCCAATGACTATGTCTAGAACTCTCCTTCCGTGCCACCATGCTGCCACTCCCTCTTGTCTCCTCCATTTTATTTTACAAATGTGTTGTGTCGGGGGATAGACCCCGGGTAGCCTCATCCGCGCCCAAAAATATTTCAAGACATCGGGGCTATCTAAGCCCCTCCTGCCGACCGGTCACACGACCGGCCTCCTGGGCCGACTAGTGCCATGTGACCAGCTTCTAGAAGACGGCGTGCTCCAAGAAGGCAGCTTGGGCACGGGCGGCCTCCAGCTGCCGGCCCATCCCCTCCCTCGGAGTCTGCACTCAACCACTACGACAAGATGGAGCATAGCAACAGTGCCACCTACTCCCCTCGAATCCCAGTGGGGCGTGGCTACAGTGAGCGCTGACCAGGCGGCCACCTACACACCTGACGGAGCACTGTACCATACGGCTCCTGACGCGGCCCTCGTCAGCATGGACGGCGCTACAACAAAAGGAAATCAGTGGGACCTACAGGCAATGGGCCTTACCTGTCGGACGGATTCTCTGCAGTCGGTGGGGCCCTCCAGAGGCGGGCCCCAGCAGTCGGTGGAGAACCCAGTGACCTTAGACACTGACATCCAGGTCCCACACCTGGCCGCATTACCATTGTACCCCTGGGGGGTTGGCCTATAACCCCCCCAAGGGCTCACCCATGCAAAGGGTTCACCTCAGTTCAGCACACACACCACTCCACACACCATAGCTAGGAGAAGCAAGGGAGAGCCCTACCCTTCTTCCTCCTATAGTAACACAGCCCAAGGGGCAACCTTGTACTCATATTGATCATAGTCATCATAGCAGGAGTAGGGGTGTTATCTCTCTAGAGAGCCCCGAACCTGGGTATGTCTCGTGTGCCTTCGAGCTCGTGCTCACTCCCGCTTCCGGAAACCGACGACGTCCTCATGGCAACACCCACGATAAGCCACCCCCTGGCATCTAACATGAGACTACAACGACAGTTGGCGCCCACCGTGGGGCCATCCGCGGCGTCGGCCGAAGCTACATTCCGGACGGGAACCATCCTTCCCTCTAGCGAGCGTGTCGTGGCTGGTTTGATTAGCCAGCCTGATGCGCATGCTTGCGCTTGCACCAGCGCATCGTGTGTTGCAGGAGCCATCTGCCATGCGAGCTGCCTCATCGACCTCTTCGGCAAGCTCAACCTCTTCGACGCAGTCGCTTTCGACGCGGGAGCCCCTTGCTACGTGAGTTATGATAACCCACAAGTATAGGGGATCAATTGTAGCCTCTTTCGATAAGTAAGAGTGTCAAACCCAACGAGGAGCTAAAGGTAGAACAAATATTCCCTCAAGTTCTATCAACCACCTATACAACTCTACGCACGCTTGACGTTCGCTTTACCTAAAACAAGTATGAAACTAGAAGGACTTTGTAGGTGTTGTTGGATAGGTTTGCAAGAATATAAAGAGTACGTAAATAAAAACTAGGGGCTGATTAGATAAAGACGCAATAAAGTTAGTATAGCGAGTGTGGAAAAGTGGTGGTAGGAGTTGTGAAATTGTCCCTAAGCAATTGACTACTTTACTAGACTGATAGCAAGTTTTATGTGGGAGAGGCCACTGCTAGCATGTCATCCCTGACTTGGAATTCTATGCACTTATGATTGGAACTATTAGAAAACATCCGCAACTACTAACGTTCATTAAGGTAAAACCCAACCATAGCATTAAGATATATTGTTCCCCCTTCAATCCCGTATGCATCAATTTCTATGCTAGGTTGAAGCTTCTGTCACTCTTGCCCTCCAATACATAGTCCTATCAACATACAACTAACCCTATGGTGTGGTCCACGTGCACGCTCATATGGTGGGAACCAAAGGACAACAACATAACCACAAGCAAATTAAACCAATCATAGCAATTCACCAATTACCGATAGGACAACAAAAATCTACTCAGACATCATAGGATGGCAACACGTTATTGGATAATAATATGAAGCATAAAGCACCATGTTCAAGTAGAGGGTGCAGCGGGTTACGGGAGCGTGGACTGCTGTAGATAGATGGGGGAAGGTGATGGAGATGTTGGTGAAGATGACGGAGGTGTTGGTGTAGATCACGGTGATGATGATGGCCCCGCCGGCATTCCGGCGCCACCGGGAGAGAGGGGGAGAGAGCCCCCCTTCTTCTTCTTCTTCCTTGACCTTCTCCCTAGATGGGAGAAGGGTTTCCCCTCTGGTCCATGGTCTCCATGGCGTGGGAGGGGCGAGAGCCCCTCCGAGATTGGATCTGTCTCTCTATCTCTCTTTGTTTCTGCGTTTCAGATTTTGGCCTTTCACCGTTTCTTATATTCTCGGAGATCCGTAACTCCGATTGGGCTAAAATTTAACACGATCTCTATCCGGATATTAGCTTTATTACGGTGAAAGAAGGGCACCAACCGCCTTACGAGGTGGCCACGAGGGCCCAGGGCACGCCTGATCCCCTGGGGCGCGCCCCCTGCCTCGTGGCCCCCTCGGGCATCGTCTCACGTGGATTCTTCTTCCCAAAAGTCATAAATATTCCAAAAAATCTCTGTAAGTTTTTATCCCGTTTGGACTCCGTTTGATATGGGTTTTCTGTGAAACGAAAAACATGCCAACAAACAGGAACTGGCACTGGGCACTGGATCAATATGTTAGTCCCAAAAATAGTATAAAAAGTAGCCAAAAGTATGTCAAAGTTGTAGAATATTGGCATGGAAAATCAAAAATTATAGATACGACGGAGACGTATCAGCATCCCCAAGCTTAATTCCTGCTCGGCCTCGAGTAGGTAAATGATAAAAAAGATAATTTTTGATGTGGAATGCTACCTAGCATAATCTTGATCATATATCTAATCATGGCATGAATATTAAGACATAAGTGATTCAAAGCAATAGTCTATAATTTGACATAAAGACATCAATACTCGGGCATCCCAACAAACAATCATGTCTTTCAAAATATCAATGCTAAAGAACGCTATGCCTATAAAATCATATAATCTTGTCATGCTCTATCTTCTTAACACAAAGTATTTATCATGCACAACCCGAATGACAAGCCGAGCAATTGGTTCATACTTTTTAACGCGCTCCAACTTCTTCAACCCTCACGCAATATATGAGCGCAAGCCATGGATATAGCACTACAGGTGGAATAGAGTATGATGGTGGAGGTTGTGTGGAGAATACAAAAAGGGAGAAAGTCTCAAATCGATGTGGCTAATCAACGGGCTATGGAGATACCCATCAATTGATGTCAATGCGAGGAGTAGGGATTGCCATGCAACGGATGCACTGGAGCTATAAGTGTATGAAAGCTCAAACTGAAACTAAGTGGGTGTGCATCCAACTTGCTTGCTCATGAAGACCTCGGGCATTTGAGGAAGCACATCATCGGAATATACAAGCCAAGTTCTATAATGAAATTCCCACTAGTATATGAAAGTGATAACTCAAGAGACTCTCTATATGAAGAACATGGTGCTATTTTGAAGCACAAGTGTGGTAAAAGTATAGTAACATTGCCCCTTCTCTCTTTTTCTCTCATTTTTTTGTTTTTTTGTTTTGGTGGGCTTCTTTGGCCTTTTTTTTTAAGTCCGGAGTCTCATCCGGACTTGTGGGGGAATCATAGTATCCATCATCCTTTCCTCACATGGGACAATGCTCTAATAATGATGATCATCACACTTTTATTTACTTACAACTTAATATTACAACTCGATACTAGAACAAAAATATGACTCTATATGAGTGCCTCCGGCGGTTTACCGGGATGTGCAATGATCTAGCGTAGCAATGAAATAAAAAAATGAACAAGCCATGAAAACATCATGCTAGCTATATTACGATCATGCAAAGCAATATGACAATGAATGCTCAAGTCATGTATATGATAATGATGGAAGTTGCATGGCAATATATCTTGGAATGGCTATGGAAATGCCATGATAGGTAGGTATGGTGGCTGTTTTAAGGAAGATATAAGGAGGCTTATGTGTGATAGAGTGTATTGTATCACGGGGTTTGGATGCACCGGTGAAGTTTGCACCAACTCTCAAGGTGAGAAAGGGAAATGCATGGTACCGTAGAGGCTAGCAAATTGCGAAAAGGTAAGAGTGCGTATAATCCAGTCCAACACCCAAGTGTTGATATCGTCAACATCACCTGTGAAGTGCAGCGTTACGTAAAACTGAAGAATAAGCTCTTCATTCCAATCAACAATGTCAGAGCAAAAGTTGAGCAGTCCTGCATCATGAAGCACACTGAGGACTTGAGAAAAGCAAGGCATTGATTCCATATCCACGTGAGGAATATGCTCATGGTCGAAGACTTTGTCTTTGTTGAAAAGCAGTGAAGAATATAAATTGGCCTGGTTGGCAGTCCAGAAGCGCTTCCTTCTAAGATGAGCAGAGTCATATGGGTTGAATTCAGTGAAGAAAACATGCTCACCGAAGAAATCATCATCCTTGAATTTCTGCTTCTTTGAGAAGGGATCCTTTGGGCTGAGGAGTATCAGTCAATTGCATCACCACCTCAGGAATCGCAATCTCAGGATCCACAGGCTGAGGAATTTCGGACTCTTCTTCAGTTGCAGCCTGGGTCTTCAATTCTTCATTAACATTTTCATCAGCACTAGTGGCTGGAATTTCTTCATGGACAAATGGGGTTGCATGAGGTTCTTCAGATCCCATTTGTACTTCAGTAGCAACAGGGGACAGAGGAATTGATTGAAGTGGAGTGAACATTGGAGATTTGGGGTGCTGACTTTCCCAAAAGTCATCATTCAGCACGGGTGTGGTACAGCCAATGTCCACATCCTCATCTTCCATTTTTTCAACACCGGCCTCTTCAGCAGTAAACTGAGGCATAGGCGAGGACACAATTGGTGTTGAAGGGATTGCATCCACTTCAATTTCTTCATCCAACTGCTCTGACGAAGCAGCAGAAGGAATTTCTTCATCTGATTCACTTGGAATCACATAATCTTCACCAAAAGGAACAAGGTCCTTTGATGGCATGAATGAGACAGGAACAACATCAATTGGGTTGTCAATTGAGCTTATCAGAGGCTTCATCTTCTTTGGAGCTGAAGAAACTGATGAGGTTGATGCCTTCCTTTTCTTCACAGCTGCACACTCTGCAGCCTTGGTCTTCTTCACATTTGATGCAGATGGAAGGATTGGAGTTGGTGTAGGTGCAGGAGGAGCAGAGGAATTTGGTTCATTTTCTTCAGGCACAACTGATGCAGTTGCCCTGACTTCTTCATTTTCTTTAGGCGTATCACTAGTGGATGCCCTAGCAATTTCTTCAGCGACTGGAATGCAGTCATCAGCTCTGGTACTTTCATTCTCTTCAGCAGCCTGATTGTCATCAGCGATGCTGGCATGTTCTTCAGTAGGCTGTGCAGATGCATCAGCCTGAGGATTTTCTTGTTGCATTGGGGCTGCAACATTTGAAGTAAATCTATCTGTAATATTCACAAATCTGACTTTGGCTCCAAGCCAGCCAGCATAGTAGCGATCAAATTCATCACTCAGTTGCTTGATCTCAGCTTGTAAGGCAACGAGTTATTCAGGGGTAAGAGTGAGGACATTGTCCTTTAGGTAGCGATGCTTCTTGTACTGCGCTTTCTTCACTCTTCTTCCTTCTTTAAATTTCCATTTTTCTTCTTCAATGAAGGCAGTCAAAACATGACTTTGACCAGGAGTGAGATTCATCTCCGGCAAAGGTGTGTTCGGGTCCTTGTGCCATAGATCAATGAAATCTAGGATCAACTTCGGATCCAATAAGAGTGGCACATTGCTGCCTTTGGCTCTAGCGGCCCTGGCTTGCCTGTCTCTGATGATTTCGGCAAGTTCTTCATCATCAGCCTCATCATCATCAGAGGGCACTTGAAAGGCGACCTGCTTCTTATGAGGACTTGGTCGAGAGCCTCGTATAGCAGTTGCCTTTTTCTTCAGCAGAGAGGGGCCAGTTGAGGAATTTGGTGCAGCTGAGGAACTTGCAGACGCTCCTGAGGCAATTGAGATGCCTGTAGTCCTTTGGCACGTGGCGAGATGCACAGGTGCAGAGGATTTAGTTGGAGCAGCTGAGGACTTTGTCGGAGGAGCTGAGGACTTGGAAGAATCTGGCCGTGAGGGCATTGCTGAGGAACTTGGTCGTGAGGGCATTGAGGGAGAAGCACTTGGCTTGTGAGCAGGCTTCTTAGGCATGTCCTTCTTCGGCTTGCTTGTAGAGGCCTCGACAGTGGTAGCAGCAGCAGAGTCTTCATTAAATTTCCTCACTGCTTCCTTTGCCTGTTTGGCCAGTTTGGCCTGGCGCTTTGCCCATTCATCAGGATAATCCTCACCGCGCTTGAGGCTGGTGGGATCTGCCAATTGGCCAGGTGCCAACGGAGGTCTTGGGCATGGAGGGTTGAGAGCGAATTTCTTCATATACTTGAGAGTAACATATCTGTACTCCCTCCATTCCCGTGCCCATCTCCTCTCAATCTTTTGAATGCGCACCTTGCGCTAATTTCTATCCTCGTCACGGGGTGTGCAGTACCCAGCATAAATGTCATCAGGGATTTCAAAAGCAGTATTGACCTTAGGCCTCTTTCCACCCTTCTGTGGCTTCTTACCATCAGCCATTTTCTTCAGTTGAGGAATTTGAACCATGGAATTATATGAAGATGTATGCAATTTTTCTTCGAGGAACGCTGCAAATGAGTTAAGTTGATGAGAACCTAGTGATTCAGCAGTGGACATGAGTACCTGTGAACAGAGTATAGTTGCGAGGAATTTGTAGAGGTCATATGCGTTCTTAGAAGGTTTTTCAAAAAGAATAAGTTTGAGGAATTTGACCAGATGAGTCTTGAGGAATTTCACTAAGCGTGCTTTGTCTTAGGTTCCAGAGTTGTATGGATCAAAGATCCACACAATTGAGGAATCTTGAAGAAAATCATTGCTTAGAGAAACGAGTCAAGAGCAGATGACATGTGAGGTGTTCAGTGTGTGAAGATTTGAAGAATAAACACCTTTGAAGATTTTCAAGAAAACATTTGAATCAAAGAGGGCAGTTAAAGTAACTTTTAATTACCCTTGATGAAGAACACGATGAACTGGGAAGTGTAGATGTGAAGTTCGTCAGTTTAGATCTTCCACGCCCTAACTCGACAGAGGAAGACAACTACGGCGGCGGTGGAGTGAACAAATTCGCAGCCGGCGCGAGTACAACGGCGACGCGGTCGAGGAAGTGAAGCTCTTCCTCACCGGCAATGATGAAGTAGCGGCGGCGCTAGGGTTTGAGAAGCTCGAGCGAGAGTGAGAACGAGTGGAGTAAAAACGAAGTGAGGAAGAGGAGGGGGTATTTATAGTCGGAGTGAAAAACTGTACGCCCGAGGAAATCGGACGAACGTGCCCCTGGCCCTTCTCATTCGCTTGACATGTGTCACCCACGTACTGAGAGGTGGCGATCGTGTGAGATCGTGGGTGAATAGAAAAATATTATCGTGGGATGCAGAACTGTTTGAGCGGCAAAACTGAAAATCTAGATAAGATAAGTTAAAGTTCCATTCGCAATTTTTTCAGCTGACAAGGACACAGTGACGATTTTGAACAAGTGTCAAATAGAATGCACATGAAGCATTTGTGAACAGACTGGGTTGAGTTTAGCATAGAGGGGAAGGGTCCGATCACATTCACTTAGCAGAAAAATCAACTTGAAGAATTAGCAATAAGTGAATGTTGTAGAGGACA
>NC_041389.1:362249945-362259542 GCF_002162155.2 Triticum dicoccoides | reverse complement strand
GACGGAAAGAGTGAAGCCAATGCAAAGTTGAGGAATTTGAAAAACTGAGGAATTTCAAAAACGAAGAAAATCTCAAATTGAAGATTTTCAACTTTGGTTGGTGGCGTAACCCACCGTATAAGAAAGCTGATTTCAGACACCGAGTACAATTGTTGTAGGGCTCTGAGAATCAATTTCTTCATTAATTTCTTCACACTTAGAGGGTTAGTGTTTATTGATTGAAGAAAAACGTTACTTTTTGTGTTGCACATCTAAGTCATCAATTTTGCATAAGAGTTAGGATGTGTGTCCTTTTCAGAGAACATTCGAAGATTCTAGGATATTTAGCTCACACCGCAACTTGCTAAATATCTTCTCATCCAAGGGCTTAGTGAAGATATCGGCCAGCTGGTCTTCAGTGCTTGCGTGGTCGATGGAGATGTCGCCCTTCAACACATGATCACGAAGAAAATGATGACGAATCTAGATGTGCTTTGTCTTCGAGTGCTGAACTGGGTTATGAGCAATCTTGATAGTGCTCTCATTGTCGCAGTAGAGAGGCACATTCTTCACGTTGATGCTGAAAGAACATGCGGTTACCCCATGTTTGGTTTTGGTAATTGATGACAATCTCTATGGACTAATGGTTGTCTTGAGTTATATTTTAAGGATTTGTCCATAGGCTTTTCTTGAAGTCCATGTGTTGGTTTCAAGGAGTTTATGAGTTGACCAAGGTGCTATTAAGGAATTATCCAAAGATTAGTCATGTGAGTGTTGAGCTTATTGCAAGCATGTCTTGAAGAAGAAGATTGTGTGATCATTCATGTTTACCTTCAAGACATCATCCAAATGAAAAGAGTTGGAAAGATTCAAGGTTGATCAAGACTAAGTCAAGAGTGAATCAAGTTGATCAACTCACAAAGCGTAGAAGATGTACCGAGAGGGATCAAGTGATCCCATGGTATGGTAAGCATTGTTCATTGCACTTTGTGTACTAACCCATGGTCTATGTGAGAGTTCTATGTGGGGTTAGGTACGTGTCCATAGGCTTGCGTCAAGAGGAAGATATCATACAACCCATGGAAAGGATGGCATCAAGTGGTGATCGTCATCAAGATTGCCATGTGCAAGTTCAAGTGCAGCATCACGAAGAGATCAAGTGCTTGAATCTTTCCATCCATTGTGGTGTCAATGGACTTATGAAGATGTGCCGAAGAGTGGCTCACCCATAGTGGACTATGGGGGAGCAATCATCTAGTCTTCATCGAGCCAACGCAATCAAGAAAGGTGGTCCAACTTGAGGAAGTCAAGATCGTCATCATCTAGCTCAAGTGGACCATGTGCAAGGCAAAGGTTTTCCCTAGATAGGTTTTCTATTTTACCGGTCTCATGGTGGTAGTTGGGAGACCGGGTTATAGGATCGTTTGTCGTACTATCAAGGGGGGCTCTCAAGTTGGTAGCATGATCGTATCGTTAGTAGAGAGCTCAAACCATTGCATCCTTGCATCATGTTTCTTGGTTCTTGTTTGGTTCTCTTTGTGAGACTTAGAGCTTATGGTCATCTTGATGACAAGCTTGAGTTCATCGAAAACGGAGTTCGCATGCGTCTTCTATGATGTTTTCGGTGTTGGAGGTTTTACCGGTCTTATCCAAGGAAGGGTTCTCACCATTTTCTTATGGGCCTTTTCTAATTTGCTTCTTATTGATATTTCTTTTAGGATTGTGTTAGCCCTTGTCTCTAGTTTTCCAGCAAACTTGGTTTCATCGAATTCGGAGTCCGTTTGCAAAAGTTGTGGCAGTTTTGGTGTTCTGAAAAGGCTGCAGCGGTACTACCGCGAATTGGAGCGGATGTAATTTTTTACTACTGCTCCAGAGTGGTACTACCGCGGCTCCTACAGCGGTAGTACTGCTCCGGACCAAAAACTCGTCCCAAGTCCTGCGGTGGTAGGCCCGGATGTAATTTTTTAGTACCGCTCGCAAGCAGTAGTACCGCTACCCTTAGCAGTAGTACCGCTACCCCTAGTGGTAGTACCGTGAGGTCAAGCGGTACTACCGCTCCAACAGTTCTTCTTGCTTTTTGCCTCCTCGCTGTTGTGTTTCAAAGGGGTACTACCGCCCTAGCGGTAGTACTGCTCCTTGGAGCGGTAGCACCGCTCTGTGCGGGCTGTGAGCATAATGGTTGGATTTTTTTTCCACCTATAAAAGGGGGTCTTCTTCCCCAATGAACCTTATCCTTTGAGCTCGTGTTCTTCCTCCATTGTTGACCTTCTTCGAGCTTGCTAACTCTCAATCCCTCCAATGATTCTTACTAGTTCTTGAGGGAAAAGAGAGAGGAGATCTAGATCCACGTTTCCACCAATCACTTTCTCCTATAAGTGAGGGGAACCCCTTGGATCTAGATCTGGGAGTTCTTCGTGTTCTTCTTTCGTTCTTCCTCTCATTTTCCTCCCTAGCATTAGTTGCTTTGGTGGGATTTGGGAGAGAAGGACTTGGGCACTCCATGTGCCCTTGCCATTGCATTTGGTGCATCGGTTTGAGTTCCCAACGTGATACGTGGAAGTTACAAGTTGAGAAGCTTATTACTCTTGGGTGCTTGGTACCCTTGAGCTTGTTCCTCTTGGGTGCTTGGGCGCCCTAGACGGTTGAGGTCACTTGGGAGCCATATTCCATTGTGGTGAAGCTTCGTGGTGTCGTTGGGGAGATAGCCCCAACCTTTGTGGTGTTCGGAGCTCAATCATTATGGTGTAAAGCTCCGGGCAAGCGTCGGGGTCTCCAATTAGGTTATGGAGATTGCCCCGAGTAATTTGACGGGTTTCGCTGACCACCCCCAAGGGTTGCCAAAGTGTACGGGTTCGGTGACCGCCCCCAAGGGTTGCCATTTGTACGGGTTCGGTGACCGCCCTCAAGGGTCCCTTAGTGGAATCATGACATCTTGCATTGTGCGAGGGCGTGAGGAGATCACGGTGGCCCCAGTGGCTTCTTGGTGAGCATTGTGCCTCCACACCGCTCCAAATGGAGATTACCATCTGCAAGGGTGTGAACTTCGGATACATCGTCGTCTCCGTGTGCCTCGGTTATCTCTTACCCGAGCCCTTTACTTATGCACTTTACTTTGTGATAGCCATATTGTTCTTTGTCATATATCTTGCTATCACATTGTTGCTTATCTTGCTTAGCATAAGTTGTTGGGTGCGCATAGGTGAGCCTAGTTGTTGTAGGTTTTGTGCTTGACAAATTAACCGTTAGGTTTATTCCGCATTTGTTCAAGCCTAAACTATAATTATTTTAAAGCGCCTATTCACCCCCCCTCTAGGCGACATCCTCGATCTTTCAATTGGTATTAGAGCCTCGTCTCTCTTTGTTGGGCTTAACCGCCTAGAGAGTAAAGATGTCGACTAGGGGATTAGGATTCTCTGACACTCTTAGTTTTGATGGCACAAATTTTGATGTTTGGGTAATTCGCATGCTTAATCTCTTTAGGGTCATAGACCCAAATTTAGAGCGAATTGTAGATATGGGTTTTTCTCCTTCAAAGGACCCCCAAAGATTATCTTTAGAGGATGAGAAAAACTCTTATCTCAATGCTCAATCTTCTAATGTGCTTTTCGATGCTTTGAGCAATGTAGTTATATTTCAACTCATGACGTTCCAGGATGCTCATGAGTTGTGGACAAAGCTTCAAGATAAATATGGTGTGTCCAAGTTTTGTAAGGATGATTTTTCTCCCTCCACCTCCGGCCGCGTTGTATTCTCAACTTCTTCTACTTCACCTGCATGTGGTTTGCCACAAGGTAATGACATGGTGAGTAGTTGTGTTCATTGCAATGATGATAATGGGCGTATTATTGATAATCCTTCATCACTTTCTTATTGCAATGCTTCATCTTTGGACTTTAACACCTCTAGCACTCCAAATGTTTCACATGCTTGTGTTGATAGTCTTGGCATATCATGTAGAAATTGCTTGACTAAATCTCATGATGATATGCTTGCTATGTCTTGTTGCCATGATAAAAATGCATCTATTTCCTTGAATTGTTGTGCTAACAATGCAGAGGAAACCGAACACTCCATGGAACAAGATGTGGTGTTTAATGGTACCTCAAGGGATCCTACATCATCATCTATTGCTTTTTGCCTTATGGCTAAGGCGTCAAAGGTATCTCCTACTTTGTACCCCAATATGTCTCTTGATGATGATGTTGATGCTAATGATGATGAGGATAATGATGAAGAGAATGATAATGTTGCCTCCTTAAAAACTAACGGGGAAATGATTTTTAAAGATCTTCATAAAAATAAAATTGCTCGTTCCAACTTCACGGAAATAATGTCCATTGCCATTGATGGCAAGAAATACATTGAGGAGTTGGAATCTCGTCTTGGGGAGCATGAGGTCACCATTGATAAAATGGAAGGTCATGGGCGTGATTACGCTAATGAGATTGCGGACCTCTCTCTAGCTCTTGAACTTGAACAAACCACCAAGGAATCTCTTGAGGAGACCTTTGATCTAGAATTATCTAGAGTGAAGGAATCTAATGATAGAGTGTCAGATTTCGGGTTCCGCAGACCCTCTAGGTTCGAACACTGGGGTGCGCGCGGAGATTTCACCCTCTGCCTACCTACACCTCACCGCCTCGCTATGATCTAAGCAATCAAAGGAACAACACAAGAGACACATAGTTTATACTGGTTCGGGCCACTATTGTGGTGTAATACCCTACTCCAGTGTGTGGTGTGGTGGATTGCCTCTTGGGCCGATGATGAACAATACAAGGAAGAACAGCCTCGCGAGGGTCTGTCCTTGGCCGGTGCGATGAACTACTAGGGGGAGTTCAGTCGCTCTCTCAACTGGATTCCTGGTGAGGATCCCATCTCCTCTCTGTTGTCGTTGTTATCTGTTGTTGCTAGTCCTATATATAGGCAAAGGCCCTGGGCCTCCTCCCAAATATTGAGCAGGAAGGGCGCCAACAATTGGCCATTTTGAAGGGGAACATCCAGTACACTTATCCTGACTAAAGTTGGTCCTCGCCTGCTAAAGGCTCTGGTGGTGACGCCGGCTCGGGCTCCACGATGACCTCCATCCGGTCGTTCTGCTGGTCTTGGTCTTGTTGCACCGAAATGGATGCCTTTGCTTGATGCTCTCGCCTGTGCTTGCTCCCTTTGCACCAAAGAGGAAAGAAGGACACTGCGCGGGCTGGCGCCCGCCTGGCGCCCTTGGTCGTCATGGCTTGCGTCATGGGCACCTCGTGAGGTACCCTGCCTTGATCTCTCCGCCTCCTCGCGAGCCAGCCTGACGAGGCCGTGCCTGAGGAAGCCTCCTGTCATCCTCCCCGCGAGGCTTGGCCCCTCGCGAGGGTCTTGAGCTCATGCTGATGATGATGGGCCATGCTGGGCCGCCCCTTGAGCCACGCCGCAGGCCGCAGGCAGGCAAGTCTGGGGACCCCCGTTCCCAAAACACCGACAGTAGCCCCCGAGCCCAAGGCGCGCCCGGACTTGGCTGAGCATAGAGGCGAAGGGGAAAGTGCGAAGCATCGCGGGCCCTAACAGCCTGCGGCCTTGGGCGCCGCGTGGCAGTTGATCGGACGTGGGCGGCTCTGCAACTGCGTGAATCGACAAAAGAGCGGCATCTGCCTATGGTTTGCTTCCCTTGCTTCCTCCGGTCAGTGCCCAGATCCCCTTTCTTGCGCTCTCCCTTCCCGCCTCCGAAATCTTCAGATCTACCTTGACCGCGCGCTCTAGCAAGACATGGCGCCTCGCGAGACCCCGGCCGAATCTTGGTACTCACCTGCCTTGGACTTGCCGAATGTATCGGAGGCGAGCCTTGCTCGGATGCGCCGGATGGTGGCGGCACACGACATCGACGGGGCGAAGGTGTTCAAGGCCGGCTCCGCCCTTCCTGAGGCCCGAGGGAGCACCTTCTATCCGCTCTTCATAAGCTCCATTGCCGCCGGTCTGGTGCCTCCCTTTTCTGAGTTTTTCTTCTCTGTCCTCCGCCATTATGACCTGCAAGCTCTGCATCTCCACCCCAACTCTGTTCTTCTTCTGGCGATCTTCGCCTACTATTGCGAGGCTCACGTCGGAGTGTAGCCCTCAGTGGCCTTGCTGCGCCACTACTTCGCCATCTCCACGTGCGCGAGCTTTGTCGCGTACGGCGGCTCCAACGCCATCTCGAAGCCCGGGAAGAGGATTGAAGGCTTCAGGAGCAAGTGGGTCCTGGTAGATGCTGGGCGCATCCACCCTCGGCTGACTCTGCCCACGGGGCAGCCCACGAGCTCCGATGATTGGTCTCGCGCGGAACTCGTGGACCCCCGCGCGAAGCTGGTGTTGGAGAAGATGGACGCAGATCTGAGGCCGGGTAGCATGTTAGCGGCGAAGCTGACTGGTGCGTCGCTCCTGAGGGAGTTCCTGGAGCACCAGGTGGCCCCGCTTCGTAAGTACTCGCTTCCACTGTGGAGGCCCCGCCTGAGCCCCGCAGTCTTGGCCGACGAAGACCTGGCCGCGGTCCTCCAATCTTTGGTCGGAGGAGACGTGGCGAGGCTGGAGGGCGCCCCTGTGCCCCTGTTTCTTCGAGATGATTGGGAGAAGATGGTGGACTCCATGCCCGTCTTCAATGGGGACGGGCCCGTGCCCACGGAGGCTCCCGAGGACCCGGCAGCCCAGGCGACGGTGGACGTGTCCTCCGGCGACTCCAGCGAAGAGGAGGAAGAAGAGGAGCGGGAAGGGGAGCCTGACTCTGAGGCTACCGACGGGGAGTCGAGAGCGCCTCTCCCCCGGCGCAGGCCCCGCGCTCTCCGCCTCCCGCCCAGCGACGACAAGGATGATGACGAGCGGGGCGGTGGGAGCTTGCCCCCGATCTTGAAGAAGGCCAGGTCTGGGCTGGTCCCCCTCGGGTCTGCCCCGGCTCCGAGGCGATCCTTAGATGTGCCTCCTGCTTCCGAGCCTCTCGAGTTTGATCCCAGCAGCCGGCTCTTGGGCTTCAAGTATGGCCGGAGGTTGCTCGAGCTCGCGAGCGGCGACCAGTAAGTGCTTGATTCTTGTTTCATTCCTTGCTTTTTCATTGAGGCTTGATGTCTGTATCTCTTAGCTAGGCTGGCGACTGCGGCAAAGAAACTGAAGGGGGCTCCTGAGGCTCCATCCGGGGCAGCGCCTCTGCCCACGAAAGAAGGTGGCTGCAAGACACAGGCCTCTCCTGCCCGGTTGTCCTCACGAGGCCTGGTGGAGCTGGCGGGGGCGAGCTCAGCCCCCATGGCCCAAGCGACTCCTGAAGTATCTTTGCCTGATGCCATCGCCACAGCTGTTGGGGCGTAGCAGGTCCTGCCTCAGGATGTTGTGGTTACGCTGCCGCCCACTCCTCCTACTCCACCAACTGCTGTCTGTCCGACTCCTTCCACCATCCCGGACCGCGCCGCTACCGAACTGGGCCGGCTGCGGCAAGATCTTCTGGGCGCCGACCCTCGCTTGGTGGCCGGGCGCTTGGAGCTGGCTTCTGGCTGGATTCACTTTGATGCTTCGATTCGAGCGGCGTTGGTTCAGGCCTCGACGGCCTGCGACGAGGAGAAGCAGGCCGTCCTCCGGGCTAAGGCCGCTCGAGACACCGCCTTGGGAGAGGCGGCTAATGCCCAAGGTCGCTGGAAGGCGCTGGAGAGCGAACTGGAGGGCCTGCGGGACCAGCTTGCCGAGGAGGTTCGCATCTGCCAAGAGAAGGAGGAAGACCTGAAGGCTCGCGAGGCGGCCATCAAGGACCGAGACCAAGCTTAACAAGCACCGTTACCGCCTGGGCGCACTGGAGCAGGAGTTGGAGGCGTGGAAGGCCAAGCTGGACGGCAAGGCACGGGTCCTTGCCGAGGACCGCGAGGCCTTCACGGAGACGGAGGTGAAGGTTCGCGGCTTGCTGAAGTCTCTCTACAACAGCGGCCTGGAAAGCCCGCTGGCCAACACCGAGGATGGCCCCGCCAAGATGCTCCCCTTCATGGTCCGTGCTCTTGAAGATGTCACCCTTGGCCTTGGCCCTACGGCTGAAGCCGAGGTGCGCGTCTTGTCTTCTACAGCACTGACACGGGTCCTTACCCACGTCTACCTTCGCGACCCCAATGTCGACCTCGATAGCCTGCTGGAGCCAGTGAGCGGCGAGCTTGCCGCTGCCGCTGCTGAGGCCATGAAGGGTCGTGCGGAGGCTGTGCTGTCAAAGTTCCAGGCCTTCAGCACCAAGCCGAAGCGAGGCGCTGCCGGTCCTGCGGCTCCACGAGGCGAATCCGCTCCGCGCAGCTCCGCTGCCAACAAATGACTCCATCGTGGCTCCTGTCCTGCTTTCAGCTTCTGCAACATGCATCATGCCTCGGGGAGGCGTTTAAACTTGTGTTTGGTGTCGTGATAACAGTTATGGACTGTAATATTTTCTTTTGAATTCCTTGAAATTTGTGCTCTTCCTACTTGCTTATGTTCTATGCCGGCAGAGCCCGGCCCCGCGCATACCTCAGCCGCTGTTAGCCCCGACCGGAAACCAGGACGGGACCAAGGAGTGAGGGGCTACGTGACAAGTTAGGCTCGTGGGTCGCGATGCTCAGGAGTCCCCCTTGGCGCACGGACAGCAAGTAGGGAGGTGAGATGTGTGGGTGAATCTACCATTCTACGTCTGCAGAGCCCGGCCCCGCGCATACCTCAACCGCCGTTAGCCTTTCGGAACTAAGGAGTGAGGGGCTACGTGACCAGTTAGGCTCCTGAGTCGCGATGCTCAGGAGTCCCCCTTGACGCTCAAATGGCCTTCGTACCTTGGCTCCGCTCGGGGAGAGACGCGCGATGAACCAGGCCCGAGGGGCCTGGCTGGGTGGCGTACGTCTGGGCGTGACCCAGGCGCAGCCCCCGTGCCCAGCCCCCTCGCGCGGCACTCCCGAGGGGAGGCGTTGCGATGAGACCAGACACTGAGCTCTGGGCTCCCTGAGGTTGATGCGGCCAAGGGCCACCCTCAGTTGTTTATCACCAGCGCGGGGCATAGCACTTCCGTATGTGTATGGGCATAGCCGCTCCTCGGCAGTGTCGTCAGCCAGCGCGGAGCATGGTGCTTCCACTGGTGCGTGGGAGGGGGCTGCCCTCCGGGAGGAGCCCCCGAGACGTATACAGCCCCACCCTGACACGTGGCCGGCACGGTAGGGCATGAGGAGGTGTATCTGGGCACCCGTGAGCCAGCGCGGGACTCACGGGGCCCTACCTCAAGGCGGGTTGCGCCTGGCACTGGGCCTTAACTCGTGATGTGTTCCTGCAAATTTGGCCAGATGCCGATGCTCTACGTCCTCGGGTCCCGGCCCTCGAGCTGGTCTCAGCCGTATCTGGTTTGCCGGGGCGCGATGCCGTGGGCAAAGCCAGAGGGTGAGGGATGGAGAGCTGGTAGGAGCCCTGAGTCGCGATGCTCAGGTACCCCCCCTTTAACGCGCAAGCTTGGTTACATGTCGATGCTCTACGTCCTCGGGTCCCGGCCCTCGAGCTGGTCTCAGCCGTCGCTAGTTTGCCGGGGCGCGATGCCGTGGCAAAGCCAGAGGGTCAGGGCTGGAGAGCCGGTAGGAGCCCTGAGTCGCGATGCTCAGGCACCCCCCCTTTAACGCGCAAGCTTGGTTAGAT
>NC_041389.1:362226835-362249538 GCF_002162155.2 Triticum dicoccoides | reverse complement strand
TCGAGAGCCGGTAAGAGCCCTGAGTCGCGATGCTCAGGCACCCCCCCTTTAACGCGCTAGCTTGGTTAGATGTCGACTCTCTACGTCCTCGGGTCCCGGCCCTCGAGCTGGTCTCAGCCATTGCTGGTTTGCCGGGGTGTGATGCCATGGGCAAAGCCAGAGGGTGAGGGCTGGAGAGCCGGTAAGAGCCCTGAGTCGCGATGCTCAGGCACCCCCCCTTTAACGCGCAAGCTTCCGACATCAAGGAAGAAGAGGTGCCACGGACATGCACCAAATAACAAGCATGATGGGTCGAATGCATGGCCCGAAAATAAACGCAAGAGGGGTACACGTCGCCGGGTCTGACCCGAGCGACTTGGGGATGATGCAGCCCGAGGGGCGCCCCCAACAAAGTAAGCTAAGAACACGAGCAAAAGGGATACACGCCGCAGGGACGGACCCACGCGGCCTGGGAATGATGCAGCCCTGAGGGTGCTCCCAGCTGGAAACGAAACTTGAAAGATGTCACCTGATAGTGTTGACGATGAAGGGGTGTTGAAGTAGTAGATGTAGCGGGTTGCGGGAGCCGATCTTCATGAGCCCCCAGGCCCAGGGGCCTCGGGAGGCTCCGGAGGCGCTGGTGGCTCTTCGCGAACCGTCTCCATCTCCGCGAGGACTGCAGAATGCCTGGCCTCCTGAGCCTCCAGGATGCTCCTCATGAGGCGCTGGCACACCGCGGCCGCGTTCGGCAAGCCGTAGGGCATGCGAACGTAGCTGTGGGGTGGGTCTCCGCAGCGCCCCACACGTGAGGGCTAGAAGCGCTCCTGAGAGGCGACTCGGTTGAGCCCTGGGATGTCGATGCAGACGCGCAGCTCGCCATCCTCACCTGGATGGGGAGCTGCAGCAGGTAAGCAGCGGCTGCCACTCATGACTCTTGACTCCTGCAACTCCTGTGTGATCTGACGAACTCCTGCGGGTTTGGCCCTCCTTGCTTTGCTCCTTCCTGAGGGAAACGTGTTCTGAAACACGCCTCCAAGTGGTGCCCAAGCGCCTCCCTCGTGACCTTAGCAAGGTCGGTGGCCCTCCAGGTGGGAGCCCCCGAGCCCTGCTTGAGGAGGGCGCCGGGCACACCTCCCTATGCGACAGAAGGAGGTACCCCCTGAGCAGGCGCAGACCCTGAGGGGCCTGCCTCCTGAGGGGTCGGGCCTGGCGATGTCTTCTTCTTCTTGGGGGCGGTCTCAGGGAGCCTCCCGCTCCCGCGATCTGGGTCTTCAAGTGATGCGGCCTGAAAAGCTCGTTCCAGGGAACACACCGCGTCTCTTTCTTCACAAGGCACCGTGATGACTCCACCGCTTCCTGGCATTTTGAGGACGTTGTAGCCGTGATGAGTCATGGCCATGAACTTGGCGAGAGCTGGGTAGCCGAGGATGGCGTTGTACGGCAGGCGAATGTGGGCAAAGTCGAAGTCGATGAGCTCCGTGCGGTAGTTGTTGCGCGCCCCGAAGGTGACAGGGAGGCGGACCTGCACAATTGGAACTGTGGAGCCGTCGGTGACTCCGGAGAAAGGCTTGGTTGGCTGAAGCTGATCGTAAGGCACTTGGAGATTGTTGAACGTCTCTACAGACAGGACATTGAGCCGTGCCCCGCCATCGATGAGGGTCCTGGTGACGTGCACGTTGCTGATGACTGGGGAGCAAAGCATTGGGAGGACTCCGGCTATGGCTGCGCACTTGAGCTGATCCGCTGAGCTGAACGTGATGGCGCACGCCGACCACCTGAGGGGGCCTGTGGCTTCAAGTTTAGGGAGGACTGCATTCACTTCGCGAGCGAACTGCTTGAAGATGCGTTGAGAGGTTGGGGCTTGATCTCCGTCCAGGATGCAGGCGATCGCGTGCGGCTCCTGCAAGCCCCCACCCCCCTCGTCCTGATGATGGTCCTCATTTCTCCTTGGCTGTGGCGGCAGTGGAGGGAGGCCTGCGTTTCCTTGTGGGTGATCCTCGCGAGGCCGATCCCTCTAGTCTCCCTCGCGAGGCTGATCCTGCCAGCGATCCTCGCAAGGTTGGTCGCGCCACCCTTGGTGAGGGCCGCGGTCTTCCCAGCGTCCTGCATTCCTTCCTCCTCCTCGGTCATAGCCGCGATCGTTGCGGTTGGGGCGTCGACTGACCCTTCCTTCTCGCACGGCTCGGAGCTCTTGGCATTCGTTGGTGTTGTGCGTGTGGAGGTCGTGGTACACACAGTACCGGCTGCCCTTGAAAGACTCGGGCTGATCTCTGCCCTGCTTGGTGTCTGGTTCCACTGCAAGCACGGCAGCCCCCTTGCGCCTCATGTCCTTGGCCTTGGATTTCTTCTCTTCTGGGTCGGTGGCTGGCAGCTCGAGAAGGCAAAGGCGCCCTTCCTCAGCCCTGGCGCACTTGGTTGCCAAGTTGAACAGCTCCAAGGAAGTGCACAGATCTTCATGCATCGCCAGCTCCTCCTTCATCTTGGCGTCGCACACACCGTCGGAGAAGGCTGGGATGATGGCCTCCTCGGTCACCTTGGGAATCTTGAGACGTGCGTTGTTGAAGCGCTGGATGTACTTCTGCAGGGTCTCCCCTGGTTGCTGCTTGATGCGGTGCATGTCACTCACGGCAGGTGGCCGGTCGCGAGTACCTTGGAAGTTGGCGATGAAACGGGTGCGCATCTCGTCCCAGGAGGAGATCGTGCCTGGCGCCAGGTTCAGGAGCCAGGTGCGGGCCCCGTCCTTGAGTGCCATGGGAAACCAGTTCGCCATGACCTTCTCATCCCTGTTGGCGGCTTCGATGCCCAGCTCGTAGAGCTGGAGGAACTCTGCAGGGTCGGTCGTGCCGTCGTAGCGAGGAGGCAGGTCTGGCTTGAACTTGCAGGGCCACACGACGCTGTGCAGCCCGGCGGTGTAGGCGCGGCATCCTGCCGTGGCCAGAGGAGGCCTTTGGTGACGAGGAGATTGGTCTTGCGGGCCCCCATGCACTGCAGCTGGGAGCAGCGTGGGGTCTTGGCGCGCTGGGACAGGAGCGTGGTCGTGACAGACCGGTGCAGGGAGCACTCGTGCAGCTTCTTGGGGCCGAGGAACCTCTTGGCAGCTCCACTCTTGCTGCGCTGGCGCCGGACGGGGTGGGTTCCGTCCAGGGGCCACGCGCCTTGGGGCCAGGGCGCCTTCTTGAGGAGGAGGCGGCTGAGGCGCCCCCGGAGCTTCATTGCCCGCGCAGGGCGGGGCGCAGTGCAGCGAGAAGGACGGCGCGGGGGAGCCCCGTGCGGCGCGGACGAGCTTGGCGACGTGGTCGAGCCACTCTTCATAGACGTCGTCGACTGGGCGGTAGCGCAGGAGCTCGTTTGCCGCGATGAGCGCAGCTCGAGCCTCCATTGCCGCGCGGGGCGCGCGGGACGAAGAACCAGCCGGGGCGAGCGAGGGAGTGGCAGTGCGGCCGTCTCGCATCATGGATGGATGCTGGGACGATGCTTGCTGCTCGTTCCCTGCCGGGCCGGTGGCGGCATTGACGACAGGCGATGGGGAATGGCGGGGGTGGCCGCCGACAGGGGCCGTCTGGGCGACGCGGGAAGCGAGAGCGGCTCGGCGCTCGGCGCAGGCCCGATGAGCATCTGACATGGACGCGATAGTCGGTGAAGAACAGGGCGGCGGAAGGCGAATTCCGGCGCACCCCTACCTGGCGTGCCAAATGTCGGATTTTGGGTTCCGGCAGACCCTCTAGCTTCGAACACTGGGGTGTGCACGGAGATTTCACCCTCTGCCTACCTACACCTCACCGCCTTGCTATGATCTAAGCAATCAAAGGAACAACACAAGAGACACTGAGTTTATACTGGTTCGGGCCACCATTGTGGTGTAATACCCTACTCCAGTGTGCGGTGTGGTGGATTGCCTCTTGGGTCGATGATGAACAATACAAGGAAGAACAGCCTCGCGAGGGTCTGTCCTTGGCCGGTGCGATGAACTACTAGGGGGAGTTCAGTCGCTCTCTCTACTAGATTCCTGGTGAGGATCCCATCTCCTCTCTGTTGTCGTCGTTATCTGTTGTTGCTAGTCCTATATATAGGCAAAGGCCCTGGGCCTCCTCCCAAATATTGAGTGGGAAGGGCGCCAACAATTGGCCATTTTGAAGGGGAACATCCAGTACACTTATCCTGACTAAAGTTGGTCCTCGCCTGCTAAAGGCTCTGGTGGTGACGCCGGCTCGGGCTCCACGATGACCTCCATCCGGCCGTTCTGCTGGTATTGGTCTTGTTGCACCAAAATAGATGCCTTTGCTTGATGCTCTCGCCTGCGCTTGCTCCCTTTGCACCAAAGAGGAAAGAAGGACACTACGTGGGCTGGCGCCCGCCTGGCGCCCTTGGTCGTCATGGCTTGCGTCATGGGCACCTCGTGAGGTACCCCACCTTGATCTCTCCGCCTCCTCGCGAGCCAGCCTGACGAGGCCGTGCCTGAGGAAGCCTCCTGTCGTCCGCCCCGTGAGGCTTGGCCCCTCGCGAGGGTCTTGAGCTCGTGCTGATGAAGATGGGCCTTGCTGGGCCGCCCCTTGAGCCACGCCACAGGACGCAGGCAGGCAAGTCTGGGGACCCCCATTCCCAGAACACCGCCATAAAGCTCTTGAGGTGGCCAATGTTTTTGAAACTAAAAATGCTAAGTGAGGGAGTCTTGGACTAGGGGGTGTCCGGATAGCCGAACTATCATCATCGGCCTGACTCCAAGACTATGAAGATAGAAGATTGAAGACTTCGTCCCGTGTCCGGATGGGACTTTCCTTGGCGTGGAAGGCAAGCTTGGCGATATGGATATGTAGATCTCCTACCATTGTAACCGACTCTATGTAACCCTAGCCCTCTCTGGTGTCTATATAAACTGGATGGCTTTAGTCTGTAGGACAACAACAATAACAACAATCATACCATAGGCTAGCCTTTAGGGTTTAGCCTCCTTGATCTCGTGGTAGATCTACTCTTGTAATACCCACATCATCAATATCAATCAAGCAGGACGTAGGGTTTTACCGCCATCAAGAGGGCCCGAACCTGGGTAAAACATCGTGTCCCTTGTCTCATGTTACCATCCGCCTAAACGCACAGTTCGGGACCCCCTACCCGAGATCCGCCGGTTTTGACACCGCCAAGCGAAGACGATGACGAATACCGACTTTGTCCCTTCTAAAGCTCGCGACTCCAAGGTGCCAGACTCCTTGCCGGACTCCGAACCTCCCGCGCCCCTCCAATCGAATCCAACTGGGCGCCGATCATGGAGTTCACCTCTGCGGACATCTTTCAACACTCATCTTTTGGCGACGTCCTGAGTTTGCTAAAGCATCTCTCGTTATCAGGAGAGCCCCGGCCAGACTACGGTCGGGACGGTTGGGATGTGGACGAGGAAATTCAAAACCCACCCACCACCCACTTAGTAGCCACGGTCGACGATTCAACCAACATGCTAGACTTCGACTCCGAAGATATCGACGGTGTGGACGACGATGCCGGAGAAGACCAAGAATCAGCGCCTACTGGGCACTGGAAAGTCACCTCAACCCCCGACGTATACATGGAGGATACACCAAAAGGAAGTGATGACGAGGAAGAACGGGATGCGGCGAAGGAAAATTCCCCCGAAAAACAACAAAAATGGCGACGCAAGCGCCGCCCGGAGTCCCGCCTCGATAACAACGGCACCCATACGGACCCAGCCGTAGAGTAGGGCGAACCAGTGGACGAGCAACCCATTCCCGGCGAAAACAATAGTCTAGATGATCTCACGCCGGACACATCATCGGAGCATAAGAACCTTCACAGAGGGCTCGTCGCCACTGCAAGGAGTTTGAAGAAGCAAAAGCGGAAGCTCAAAACGGCGGAAGACGTACTCAGAATGAGATGGAGCAAAGTACTCAAGACCGCGGATAAATACGGCGACAGTCACCACGCAAAGAGCTACCCAAAGCGCAAACTGTTGCCCGAATTTGACGAGGAGACCGTAGAGCCCCCACAGTCAAAAAAGAAAGAGGCCACCTGGTCGGATAGACGACCAGATAACATGCTAAGAGCGGCAAGCGGCGCTGCACATAATCCGACACACTTTCCAAATAAGGATCCTAGCAAAAAGGATGGCCAAGTCAGGTCCATCTATGGGCCAAAAAAGAAGGCTCCAGGAAGCAACACAACCCGCCGAGTGTTCGAAGATAACAACACAACTAAATATAGGGGCGCCGCACACCCACTATGCTTCACCGACGAGGTACTGGATCATGAATTTCCAGCAGGATTCAAGCCCGTAAACATAGAGGCATATGAAGGAACAACAGACCCGGAGTATGGATCGAGGATTATATCCTACACATACATATGGCTAGAGGAGACGATCTCCATGCCATAAAATACCTACCCCTCAAGCTCAAAGGGCCAGCTCGGCATTGGCTCAAAAGCCTCCCAGAAAATACCATTGGAAGTTGGGAAGAGCTTGAGGATGCGTTTCGAGCAAACTTTCAGGGAACTTATGTCCGCCCTCCGGACGCAGACGATTTAAGTCACATAACTCAACAGCCCGGGGAGTCAGCATGCAAATTCTGGAACAGGTTCCTCACCAAAAAGAACCAAATCGTCGATTGTCCGGACGCCGAAGCCTTAGCAGCCTTTAAACATAATGTCCGAGACGAATGGCTCGCCAGACACCTCGGCCAGGAAAAACCAAGAACAATGGTCGCACTAACAAGCCTCATGACCCGCTTTTGCACGGGGGAAGATAGCTGGCTAGCAAGATGCAGCACCAGCGACCCGAGTACATCCGAGGTCAGGGATGGAAATGGGAAATCAAGACGCAGAAGAGATCAGCGTAGGAATAATGAAAGCGGCCCAAATAGCACGGCTGTCAACGCCGGATTCAAAAGCTCTCGACCGAATAACAAAACAATGCCCCTTAAGGACAACAGTGACGAGCAATCCAACCTAAACAAAATCTTGGATAGGATATGTCAAATCCACAATACCCCCGGGAAGCCTGCAAACCATACCCACAGAGATTGTTGGGTCTTCAAGCAGTCCGGCCGACTTAACGCCGAACACAAGGGGCTCAACACGCCAAGCGAAGATGATGACGAATCCCACAAGCAGCAAACCGGAGCACAGAAGACTTTCCCACTAGAGGTCAAAACAGTGAACTCACTTCATGTGATAAATTGTGCGGAAGCGATATAAACCTGCTATACCAGGACACCATCCGCGGAATGGGGATAGACCCTACCAAGATTTGCCATAGCAACACTTCCTTTAAAGGAGTGACGCCAGGGCCTTATGCCAAGTGTACAGGCTTTGTACTACCAAAAGTTGTGTTCGATTCACCCGACAACTTCCGTCGCGAAAAGCTAATCCTCCGTATCGCCCCATTCAAAAGTGGCCATCAAGCACCACGGGGACGCGAAGCTTTCGCCCGCTTTAACGCAATACCGCATTACGCGCCTCTCACACTCAAAATGCCCGGTTCACGAGGCATAATCTTATCAAAAGGAAACCCCAAGTGTTCCTTGACCACGGAAAACGTGAGACTGCCTTGACAGCCACACATTAATCCAACCTTGCTGATCAAAGCCCCTAAAAATAGGTCATTTAGACCTCAGACACGGTTGGACGAGTCCGGCTTAGATAAACAAGAGGCTTCCCGGCCGCATACCTCTTTACAAGGGGCTGCACGTATAAACAATGAGAGCCAATAAAACTCAGTTTTATTCATCTCCCAAATTATACTATGTTTTAAATACATCTTTTGCACGATATTTTTCCCAAACTAAAATCTTCTCTTTTGCAGATGAACCACGTGCTACACTCGTCCAGGATACAGCACAACGGAGACACATGCGCAGACGTGCAGCAAGGACCCGTTGCAAGGATTCTTTTCAGATTAAGACCCTGCGCAAACCTTTCTTACTGTCTCTTGTTGATACTCATCCCCTGGTTTCCCACCATAACCGAGGAGGAGGCTGGCGTTTTGGCATCGGCCGCGTCATAAGTTCTCGCTTGCACCTAGACACTAGGGGCTTAGGGCATTGTTCTGCCCGTTATCATAAAGTTCGAATACCTTAGGGAGTGTTCGGCGTCTCGAGTTAGGCCTTATATGCATCAGCTCTGAATCATGTCTTTGGTCAAATGTTGGGTTTGCCCGGCTCCTGTGTTTTGCTGCCTTACGTTCTGCATCGTCGGCTAACGCGACACCAGGAGAACTACTGCGATTGTGCCCCGGTTCGGCCGGGCGAGCACCTTAGTAGAGAAAGCTGAAAACTGACTGTCATGATATAGCGGGAGACTGGTCAACCACTCGATCGACTATCGGAATGTTTAGAATTCCTCCGCTTTGACGAAGGACCGCTTCCCGGCCAGGCACACACGCGCCGTGAGTTCGGAGATCGCGGTGCCTCTAGGGGCTATATCGTAGCCCCACCATCAAGCTCCTATGGCTTAGTGAAAGTGATAAAGCATTATAGTCTGGTTGCCTAGTTTGCTATGCTATCACCTCCTTCAAAGGACCAAGACGTTGGAATAAGTGTGAAAATGCGCTTTTTTGCAAACACCCCCGCACTATGTGCGTGGGGGCTGAAGCCAAAGACTGCCATCTTTCAGGTTGTAAATACACATACATTAACGGCCGCACAGGAGATATTTCAATACTTGCACGCACAAGTATAAAAAGTCATTATATTATAAATATGATCTCACAAATCATACACGTCATTTGAACATGACATTTTCGAGCACTGCGACTCTATTAAACGAGCGCCCTGCAGGACTTCCTCAAAATAGTGCTCGATGGGTAATCGGCTCTCGTCCGAACCCCGGGACGCAACAACGGTGGCATTCATCTCCGCCCAGTATGTCTTAACACGGGCAAGAGCCATCCATGCACCCTCTATGCAGGCCGACTGCTTCATCTCCTTGATATGCGGCACCGCCCCAAGGAATTGCTGCAATAAACCAAAATAACTCTTCGGTTTGGGCCTTTCCGGCCACAGAGGAGCCACCACATCCGTCATGGCTAGTCCGGACAATCTATTCAGCTCAGCCCACTCAGCTAACTGATCGGTCAACGGCAATGGACGCTCCGGACTATAGAATTGAGACCAAAACAGCTCTTCCATTTCATGATCCTTCTGACTTCCGAAGTGCCGAACTGTGTCCGCCGCACTCGCCGCCAAATCCAGATAAGGATCCTCCGCACTCCACAGCTGGCCCAACTGAGCATACTTCGGATCCGTGAATTTCCTACGCAACAGGAAGGGCTTTCCAGCCACAATGTCTCCGGCCTGACGCAGTTCCTCCTTTACAGCCCGCATTGCAGAACGGGCATCCTTGCCTTCGGCGATGGCCTTCTTCAGGCCCTCTTGCTACGCTTGGCGTTCTCTTTCAAGAACCTCATAGCGGTTGGTAGCATCTTTTAATTTCACGACCATTACGGCCATTTCCTCCCTGCTTCGACAGTGAGCAACCTTCTCGGCTTTTAGCTCCTCCGCTGCCTTCAAGGTAGCCGCATCACTTTTTCGGGCTTCGTCCTTGGCTCGAGCAAGCTCCGCCCGAAGGTCTTCCACAACAGCGGCACCATCTGCATCAAGCATACATGTTGTAAGGAGTGGGCGTCAGCTCCCTTACCAGGTGACCGCTAAAACACAACTTACCTTGCGACTCGTCAAGTCGCTTATTGACCACCGTGATGTCCGCATCCGCAACGTCGAGTTGCCGCTTTAGTTAGCCAACTCTATCAGTCTGGCTGGCCACTGAACACTCCGCCACCTGCATAGGAAAGGCAACATAAATGTAACTGAGATTATGATCCCCGGCACGCTGTCGCTTTCGAGAACATACCGAGTCTCAGGGGCTACTATCTATACAGGGCGCACCCTATGTGCAAAACTGTCAAAAGGTATGTCATTTTTTTGCGTACCTCAAAACCCGTTAGTAAACTTCCGACGGCCTCATGTAACCCTCTTTCGGCGGATGAGATTCTTTCAATCACCGCACTCATTAATGCGCGGTGATCTTCCGAGAGAGACGCCCTCTCGAGCAAGCCCTGCAGCTCCATCGGCCGCACTCCAGTGGGTGCCAAACTCCCAGGGCCCGCCGGACTCGGGGAGACCCTCCGTGACGACACCTCAGGGTCGTCCGCCCCGCCTGATGGGATGGCAAATGGAGGCGTTTCGCTCTCCATCATCTCCGGACGAAGGTCCCCCGAGGATGAGCTCTGCTGGGAAGGGCTGAGATCCGAACTACAAGGTAAAAACTTCGGTTATCCTTAGAACTGAAATAGGGATGTCCTTTATTATAAAACTTCCCTTTTTTCTACTTACGGCTCGCTGGAGGGCTGATTCCTTTGGGGAGACTGTACGGCCGGGACTCCAGCCGGCACCGGACCATCCGGTGCAGATTTCTTTCCCCGCTTCGAGGCTTTGGCCCCCGGGTTTTCGGAAGCGGTCCTCTTCTCCCCCTGGAGGGAGGGATTCTTGATTCCCCCCTTATTTAGAGCCTCCTTAACGGAGGTGGTAGTTTCCCTGTTCCCCCCTTCGCCTTCCTCCGGAGGTGAAACCTCCAACATTTTGATTGACACGGGATCCGGCGTGGTCTTAGGGAGGGGGGCCGGACACCGTATCAGTTTTGCTTGCGCTATCCACTCTTGTTCAAGGGATAGCTGGTTAAAAGGCAAATCCATGATAAATAAATGGATGATATATCCGGTCACGGGGCTACTTACTTGAGTATCCGGGCGATTGCAGCTTAGGCCAGCGTCCTCGGTCAAGTCCGGACACACTTCTTGTGATCCGAAGAACAGTTTGTACATCTCCACGGGTTTTGTACCCATAAAGTGTTGGAGAGCTCGTGGTCCCTCCAGATTGAATTCCCACAGGCGGAGGGGCGACGTTTGCAGGGCAGAAGACGCCGAATCAGCATAACCTGCGTCACTACGACCAGATTGATCTCCCTCTCTTGGAGATCTCGAATCCGGCCCTGCAATAGAGGTACGTCCTTGGACGGCCCCCAGTCGAACCCTTTATTGACCCACGGTGTCAGCCGTGGTGGAGGGCCCGGGCGAAAGGCGGGCGGCGGCCTCTGCCTGCTGCCCCTGGGAGCGGTGATATAGAACCACTCCTGTTGCCACAAACCGAGCTCCTCCTGAAAAGAGCCCTCGGGCCATGGAGCGTCGGCCCTCTTGCTTATAACCGCCCCTCCGCACTCTGCCTGACGCCCCTCAATCATCTTCGACTCCACATTGAAGGTTTTGAGCCACAAACCAAAGTGAGGGGTAGTGCGGAGGAAGGCTTCGCAGACGACAATAAACGATGAGATATGGAGGATAGACTCCGGAGCCAGGTCATGGAATTCCAGCCCATAGTAAAACAAGAGCCCCCTCACGAAGGGATCCATCGGGAAGCCTAGACCCCGACGGAGGTGAGGCACGAACACGACGCTCTCGCCAGGCTCCGGGGTAGGAATGACTTGCCCTTGGGCAGGCAACCTATGTGAAATCTCGTAGGTTAAGTACCTGGCGTCCCTAAGCTTTAGCACGTCCTCTTCCGTGACGGAGGAGGGCATCCACCGGCCCTGAAGGTCGGAGCCAGACATTGTCGAAGGTCCTAAGTACCCGAATCTGGAGCCCTGGGTGTTGGAACTCGGGGCGAGGGGTGGATTCGATTGAGGATTGAAGAAAAGGAACGGGCCTTCGTCTCATTATAAAGGGGGAGAATACCAAGAGCCGTCTCCGTGACCGTTTAGAACTCGCCTTTGATAGAGGGGGCATGGCAACGAGCGCGGTTGGGTTACCCACGCCCGTATTGATGAGAATCCCAGAATAAGGGGAACACGATCTCTGCTTCGACAGACGTGCCAAGGAAACCGCTTCGCTAAACGCGCTGAGGCGGTATAATAAAAACGATTCAAGTAAAGGCTTGGTTGTGGTGTGACGTCACGCCACGAAATACGTCAGCAGATTGAACTTGTGTAAATATTATTCTCTCTACGGGGAGTGTGGAATTTATTTTGCAGAGCCGGACACTATCCTGGTATTCACAGTCTTCTACAAACTATTCGGAGAAGGAACCCGCCTTGCAATGCCGAAGACAATATGCGCGCCGGACTCGTCGTCATTGAAGCCTGGTTCAGGGGCTACTGAGGGAGTCCTGGACTAGGGGGTGTCCGGATAGCCGAACTATCATCATCGGCCGGACTCCAAGACTATGAAGATACAAGATTGAAGACTTCGTCCCATGTCCGGATGGGACTTTCCTTGGCGTGGAAGGCAAGCTTTGCGATACGGATATGTAGATCTCCTACCATTGTAACCGACTCTATGTAACCCTAGCCCTCTTCGGTGTCTATATAAACCGGATGGCTTTAGTCCGTAGGACAACAACAATAACAACAATCATACCATAGGCTAGCTTTTAGGGCTTAGCCTCCTTGATCTCGTGGTAGATCTACTCTTGTAATACCCACATCATCAATATCAATCAAGCAGGACGTAGGGTTTTACCTCCATCAAGAGGGCCCGAACCTGGGTAAAACATCGTGTCCCTTGTCTCCTGTTACCATCCGCCTAGACGCACAGTTCGGGACCCCCTACCCGAGATCCGCCGGTTTTGACACCGACACTAAGCTTGAAGTTGCTCATGCTAGACTCCTTGAGGATTTTGAGCACCTCGAAAATGGCTCAAGGGTCATCAAGGGTGAGCTCTTCAAACTCACCAAGTCTCATGCTCAACTTGAAGCTTCTTATTTAAAAGAGCTTGCCAAGTTGCCTTCTCCTCTTGTTGTTAATGATGATGCTTGTGCTACTAATTCTATTACTTGTGAAGTATCCATTTTGAAGGAAAATGTTGAGCTACGGGCTCAACTTGAGGTGCTATGTAGCAATTATGGGAAATTGGAAGAAAGACATGAAAAGCTCTCAAGCTCTCATGATGATCTTCTAGTATCCCATAATGTGCTAAAGATAGCTCATGAGGCCATGATTGCTAAGGTAACATCTAGTGAGCCTATGCGGATACTAGCACTAATTTTAGTCAAAATGCTATATTGCCTTGTGCTAGTCCTCGTGCTTCATCCATGCATAACATTGGTACATCTTGTGATGAATTGCTTTCCTTGACTTGTTGCTCTAACGATGAAGCTTATACTTCCTCTAGTGCTTTCGTTGTGACTAACCATGTAGAAGAAATCAAAGAGCTCAAGGCCCAAGTCACTTCTTTGAAGAAAGACTTGGAAAAGTGTCATGAAGGGAAGGCCACACTCAACAATATCTTAAGTGTGCAAAAATCCCCCAATGACAAAGGTGGACTTGGATTCAACTCCAATAAGAAGAAGAAGTCCAAGATAAACAAAAAGAAGGGCCAAGAACAAGTCAAGAATATGGCCAAGATTGTTTGCTTCAAGTGCAAAGTAGAAGGGCATCATGTTAGATCTTGCCCATTGAAGAAGAAGCCCATTAGTGACAAGCAACAAGGGAAGTGGGCACAACTTCAATCTCATGCTCAACCTCAAGTTGAAGAAAGGCCTCTTCCCAAGAAGACTCAAGTTAATGCTTCTCTGGTTGAGAAATCAAGTGAGAAGAAAGTGAAGAGTAGACGTTGCTACTTATGTCGTGAGAAAGGCCACGTCGCTTCTGCATGCACTAGTGGTAACTTATCCAACCCAATTACTATTGATGATATCTATTCTCTTGGGAAGGATAAGGTTGGCACTGTGTTTGCCAAGTTTGTTGGTACTCAAAGTGGTGTCAAGAAAAGAACCATTTGGGTTGCCAAGCCTATTGTGACTAACCTCTTAGGACCCAACTTGGTTGGGGACCAACAAGCTCAAACTTGACCAATAGGTGTTGTTGGAGGGCATTGGAGACTTGGCTACATTATGAAGAATTAAGGGGACTTCATCACTCTTATTGTCTCAAGCCAAGTCAATTGAATCACCAAGTCTATATCTTATATCCAATGTGCCTCCTTGCGGTAACTTGTACTTAAATTGCTTACATTGAAAGTTACTTGCCCCCTTGCATGTTTTGGTTTTGTTCCTTGCATGTGTTTGTATATGTTGCGCTTCCAACTTGCTTATCTTGAGCAATCAAGTATGTGTGTGTTGGTTTGCACATCATGTACGTGTGCGTCGTGCGCTGAGCCTTTTTTTTGCTTCTTGTTTGTATCCTAGTTGGCTCATGTGAGAGATCAATGGAACAACCCATTTGGGGGGAGTGATGTGCTTTGTGCACCTCACAATCCTATAAATGTGTGTACATGAGGAATACCATCTAGTATTGATATTACAAGATTATCTAGTCGCTAGGTGGTATATCTCTCATTAGAAATTCAAATTCAAAAAAATTCCATTGATTATCTCATGTTGGATCCTCTTATTGCCTCTTGTTAAGTTCTTATTGGTATCACATTATGGGGGAGTAATATGCTATGTGCATATTACAAGCCTAGAAAATGTGTACATTTGAGATATTGTCTCCTAGAATTGATATTGTAAATTATATTGTTCCTAGGTGACATGTTAGCTCTACAAGTGGCAATTTGCTTGTGTTTGTTGTGAAGATGATGTTGGATATCCTTGTTATCTATCACCGGGAATTATTTCCAAATACTTCTTGTCTTTTGACAATTGGTAGTCACTTATGTGTGGTAGAATTTATTGATCATCTTTACATTGGCTTTTGTCTTTATTTTCCTTTTCTCTTGCCAAGAATTGTGTCAACTCCCGTTGTCTTCCATACCACTTGTGGATCGTGTTAATTTCTTGTTCTTGTCTAGTGTTTTCTAGATATAGTGAAAGTGGTGATCCCACCTTGTGCATTTTGTATTCAAAAGCAAATTCTCTATAGTGCACAACTCGTGGGGGAGCTATCCTATTTTCTTTAGAACACTCTTCTTGTGATCCTTATCAAGTGTGTGTTGGTGGAAGGCAAGCCGTTTTCTATTGGTACCTTGTGCCATCATGAAACTTTGTTGAGAGCTTGGTTTGTTTGGAACCATCCTCTCTTTGGGAGTTTGACATATTTAATTTAGTGTGTATCAATGGATATCTCATTCCTTGATGTATCTTTAATGATATTTTCCAAGTGATGATTTCTCCATTTGGTATCCTTTTAACTTGGCTTTTCTTTGTCTTTTGGTTTCGGGTTTTGAAAGTCTTGAGCATGCATGTTTACTTCATGTATTTAATTTGGCTTGCTTTCTTTCTTTAACTCAATATATAGGGGAAACTCCACCTAGTCTCAATTTGGATGAGATGTGCATGAAATTCATTTTCATATCTATATGCACATATTTATGTGGAGTTTGTCCTATGTATTGGTGTTTCTAACTATTTGGTCCCAATGAGTTTGGTACCGTTTAGTTTGTATTATTCTTCTAGGAACATTTAGAGATGCATTGGATGCTCGGCTCACTCACAAGGAAGGTGTTGTCACCATGTGCATATTGGAGTCAAGCTAGGATGATCAATGAACTACTATCTACCTTCAATTGGTATCTACTACATCCTTCCAATGATATCTCGGTAACAAGTATCTATTCATGCTTTCCCCTCTTGCATTCAACCTTGTGTAGGTTGCATCTTGGCATGATATTCATTTCATATCTTGTGATACTTGTTTCCTTTCTCAAAGCATCCCAACGATGATCTCTTGTTGCTAGTTGTGATGCCTTTGATGGTTGTGTGTTTGGACTTCATCTATATACAATAAGACCATATCTAGCCAAGTGCTATGCTTTCAAGCAAATATCTTATTGGTATATTTATGACTTCCTTGTGGATTTTTTGTTCCTTCGTGTTGTAACTATTTCGGGTGTACATCCTTCTTTGTAGATATATATATCATCATGATTTCGTCTACATAGAACCTTATACACTTGAGAGAAATTACATCTCTAGTTGATATCCTTTCTTTCACGTCCACCTTGTCTTTCTTATGTTATTTCATTGGTGGCTCCGTGAAAGCTTTTGTCTTGAGTGCGGGTCTTATCTCGTTGCATCTTGATGCACTCTTGTGTTGTGAAGATTATTTTCCTCTTACTTATCTTTACGAGGCTTGCCATCTTAACTGGTATCCCTCGTCTTGATGAGCCTCTCATCGTCTATCTTCACCACGGGTTGTCACAAGCATAGGTTCTCTTTTGCTTATTGGTAAGCTTGTGAACCCATTTGCCAGTTGTGTGTGGGAATGATAGGCCTTGCACCGTGTGCCTCTTTCTTTCAAGACTATGTTGATGCTTAATGCTCATCCTAATTTTAGTCTTCTCAAGTGCTTCACCATGACTCACACACATCATTTTGGTTGAGCCTACTCTTAAGTTGTCTCTTTTACATGTTGCTCAACCATGTGCTTGTTGCAAGCACTAGGCTTTGTTTCCTATATGCTCACTTGCACTAGGCTTAATATAGTTTGTCTTCCTCCAAGTATTTACCGTTGGACATGTGTATTGCATTTCACTCTCTTGTTGAGAAATACACAATTTATGGAGGAACACGTTTTATATTGGCCTTCTAAGCTTTTCGCCCATTTTGGCAATCGATGCCAGTGGGGGAGAAGTTTCAGAGAGTTTTGTGGAGAAGGTTTCAAAGTTTTCTCCTTGCTTTGGTTTTTTCCTAAGCATTTGCATCTCATTCTCCCGCATCATTGGTTGTTGCATTGCATTGTGATGCATAATTCCTTATATAAACTCTCTTGAAAGTGATTGTCGTCAATTACCAAAATGGGGGAGATTGAAAGAACATGCGGTTCCCCCATGTTTGGTTTTGGTAATTGATGACAATCTCTATGGACTAATGGTTGTCTTGAGTTATATTTTAAGGATTTGTTCATAGGCTTTTCTTGAAGTCCATGTGTTGGTTTCAAGGAGTTTATGAGTTGACCAAGGTGATATTAAGGAATTATCCAAAGATTAGTCATGTGAGTGTTGAGCTTATTGCAAGCATGTCTTGAAGAAGAAGATTGTGTGATCATTCATGTTTACCTTCAAGACATCATCCAAATGAAGAGATTTGAAAAGATTCAGGGTTGATCAAGACTAAGTCAAGAGTGAATCAAGTTGATCAACTCACAAAGCGTAGAAGATGTACCGAGAGGGATCAAGTGATCCCATGGTATGGTAAGCATTGTCCATTGCACTTTGTGTACTAACCCATGGTCTATGTGAGAGTTCTGTGTGGGGTTAGGTACGTGTCCATGGGCTTGCGTCAAGAGGAAGATATCATACAACCCATGGAAAGGATGGCATCAAGTGGTGATCGTCATCAAGATTGCCATGTGCAAGTTCATGTGGAGCATCATGAAGAGATCAAGTGCTTGAATCTTGCCATCCATTGTGGTGTCAATGGACTTGTGAAGATGTGCCGAAGAGTGGCTCACCCATAGTGGACTATGGGGGAGCAATCATCTAGTCTTCATCGAGCCAACGCAATCAAGAAAGGTGGTCCAACTTGAGGGAGTCAAGATCGTCATCATCTAGCTCAAATGGACCATGTGCAAGGCAAAGGTTTTCCCTTGATAGGTTTTCTATTTTACCGGTCTCATGGTGGTAGTTGGGAGACCGGGTTATAGGATCATTTGCCGTACTATCAAGGGGGGCTCTCAAGTTGGTAGTATGATCGTATCGTTAGTAGAGAGCTCAAACCATTGCATCCTTGCATCATGTTTCTTGGTTCTTGTTTGGTTCTCTTTGTGAGTCTTAGAGCTTATGGTCATCTTGATGACAAGCTTGAGTTCATCGAAAACGGAGTTCGCATGCGTCTTCTATGATGTTTTCGGTGTTGGAGGATTTACCGGTCTTATCCGAGGAAGGGTTCTCACCATTTTTTATGGGCCTTTTCTAATTTGCTTCTTATTGATATTTCTTTCAAGATTGTGTTATCCCTTGTCTCTAGCTTTCCAACAAACTTGGTTTCATCGAATTCGGAGTCCGTTTGCAAAAGTTGTGGCAGTTTTGGTGTTCTGAAAAGGCTGCAGCGGTACTACCGCGAATTGGAGCGGATGTAATGTTTTACTACCGCTCCAGAGCGGTACTACCGCGGATCCTACAGCGGTAGTACCGCTCCGGACCAAAAACTTGTCCCAAGTCCTGCGGTGGTAGGCCCGGATGTAATTTTTTAGTACCGCTCGCAAGCAGTAGTACATATCGGCGTTCTGGGAACGGGGGTCCCCAGACTTGCCTGCCTGCGGCCTGCGGCGTGGCTCAAGGGGCGGCCCAACATGGCCCATCTCCATCAGCACGAGCTCAAGACCCTCGCGAGGGGCCAAACCTCGCGGGGCGGACGACAGGAGGCTTCCTCAGGCATGGCCTCGTCAGGCTGGCTCGCGAGGAGGCAGAGAGATCAAGGCAGGGTACCTCACGAGGTGCCCATGACGCAAGCCATGATGACCAAGGGCGCCAGGATGGCGCCAGGCCGCGCAGTGTCCTCCCTTTCCTCTTTGGTGCAAAGGGAGCAAACGCAGGCGAGAGCATCAAGCAAAGGCATCCATTTCGGTGCAACAAGACCAAGACCAGCAGAACGGTGGGATGGAGGTCATCGTGGAGCCCAAGCCGGCGTTACCACCAGAGCCTTTGGCAGGCGAGGACCAACTTTAGTCAGGATAAGTGTACTAGATGTTCCCCTTCAAAATGGCGAATTGTTGGCGCCCTTCCCGCTCAATATTTGGGAAGAGGGTCAGAGCCTTTGCCTATAAATAGGACTAACCACCACAAGATAGAGGCAATGGGATCCTCACCAGGAAACCAGTAGGAAAAATGGGATCCTCGCCAGGAAACCAGTAGGAAAATGGGATCCTCACCAGGGAACCAGTAGAAAGAGCGACTGAACTCCCCTTAGCGGTTCATCGCACCAGCCTAGAACAGACCCTCGCGAGGTTGTTCTCCCTTGTATAGTTCATCATCAGACCAAGAGGCAATCCACCACACCACACACTGGAGTAGGGTATTACACCACAATGGTGGCCTGAACCAGTATAAACTCTGTGTCTCTTGTGTTGTTTCATTGATTGCTTAGATTATAGCGAGGCGGTGAGGTGCATGTAGGCAGAGGGCGAAATCTCCACGCGCACCCCAGTATTCGAATCTAGAGGGTCTGCCGGAACCCGAAATCCGACATTTGGCGCGCCAGGTAGGGGTACGCCGGAATTCGCCTTCCGCCGCCCTGTTCTTCACCGACCATCGCGTCCATGTCAGACGCTCGTCGGGCCCGTGCCGAGCGCCGAGCTGCTCTCGCTTCATGCGTCGCCCAGACGGCCCCCGTCGGCGGGCACCCCCGCCGTTCCTCGTCGCCTGCCGTCAATGCCGCCACCGGCCCGGCCGGGAACGAACAGCAAGCATCGTCCCAGTATTCTTCCATGAGGCGAGATGGCCGCACTGCCACTCCCTCGCTCACCCCGGCTGGTTCTTCCTCCCGCGCGCCCCGTGCGGCCATGGAGGCTCGAGCTGTGCTCATCGCGGCAAACGAGCTCCTGCGCTACCGCCCAGTCGACGACGTCTATGAAGAGTGGCTCGACCGCATCGCCGAGCTCGTCCGCGCCGCAGGGGGCTCCCCCGCGTCGTCCTTCTGGCTGCACCACGCCCGCCCTGCACGGGCAATGAAGTTTCGGGAGTGCCTCAGCCGCCTCCCCCTCAAGAAGGCGCCCTGGCCCCAAGGCGCGTGGCCCCTGGACGGAACCCACCCTGTCCGGCGCCAGTGCAGCAAGAGCGAAGCTGCCAAGAGGTTCGTCGCCCCCAAGGAGCTGCCCGAGAGCTCCCTGCTCTGGTCCGTCACGACCACGCTCCTGTCCTAGCGCGCCAAGACCCCGTGCTACTCCCAGCTGCAGCGCATGGGGGCCTGCAAGACCAAGCTCCTCGTCACCAGAGGCCTCCCATGGCCACGGCAGGATGCCGCGCCTTCACCACTGGGCTGTGCAGCGTCGCGTGGCCCTGCAAGTTCAAGCGAGACCTGCCTCCTCGCTACGACGACACGGCCGACCCTACGGAGTTCCTCTAGCTCTACGAGCTGGGCATTGAAGCCGCCAACGGGGACGAGAAGGTCATGGCGAACTGATTTCCCATGGCACTCAAGGACGGGGCCCGCCCTGGCTCCTGAACATGGCACCAGGCACGATCTCCTCCTGGGACGAGATGCGCACTCATTTCATCACCAACTTCCAAGGTACTCGCGACCGGCCACCTGCCGTGAGCGACATGCGCCGCATCAAGCAGCAACCAGGGGAGACCCTGCAGAAGTACATCCAGCGCTTCAACAACGCACGTCTCAAGATTCCCAAGGTGACCGAGGAGGCCATCATCTCAGCCTTCTCCGACGGCGTGCGCGACGTCAAGATGAAGGAGGAGTTGGCGATGCATGAAGATCTGTGCACTTCCTTGGAGCTGTTCAACTTGGCAACCAAGTGCGCCAGGGCTAAGGAAGGGCGCCTTTCCCTCCTCGAGCTGCCAGCCGCCGACCCAGAAGAGAAGAAATCCAAGGCCAAGGATGTGAAGCGCAAGGGGGCTACCGTGCTTGCGGCAGAACCAGACACCAAACGGGGCAGAGATCAGCCCGAGTCTTTCAAGGGTAGCCGGTATTATGTGTACCACGACCTCCACACCCACAACACCAACGAATGCCAAGAGCTCCGAGTCGTGCGAGAAGGAAGGGTCGGCCGACGCCCCGACCGCAATGATCGCGGCTATGACCCAGGAGGAGGAAGGAACGCAGGACGCTGGGAAGACTGCGGCCCTCGCCAAGGGTGGCGCGACCGACCTCGCGAGGATCGCTGGAAGGATCAGCCTCGCGAGGGAGACTGGAGGGATCGGCCTCGCGAGGATCGCCCGCAAGGAAACGCAGGCCTCCCTCCACTACCGCCGCAGCGAAGGAGAAATGAGGACCATCATCAGGACGAGGGGGCTGGGGGCTTCCAGGAGCCGCGCGCGATCGCCTGCATCCTGGGCGGAGCTCAAGCCCCGGCCTCTCAACGCATCTTCAAGCAGTTCACCCGCGAAGTGAATGCAGTCCTCCCTAAGCTTGAAGCCATGCACCCCCTCAGGTGGTCGGCGTGCGCCATCACGTTCAGCTCAGCGGATCAGCTCAAGTGCGTGGCCACAGCCGGAGTCCTCCCAATGCTTTGCTCCCCAGTCATCAGCAACGTGCAAGTCACCAGGACCCTCATCGATGGCGGGGCAGGGCTCAACGTCCTGTCCGTAGAGACGTTCGACAATCTCCAAGTGCCTTACGATCAGCTTCAGCCAACCAAGCCTTTCTCTGGAGTCACCGACGGCTCCACAGTTCCAATTGGGCAGGTCCGCCTCCCTGTCAACTTTGGGGCACGCAACAACTACCGCACCGAGCTCATCGACTTTGACGTCGCCCACATTCGCCTACCGTACAACGCCATCCTCGGCTACCTAGCTCTCGCCAAGTTCATGGGCGTGACTCATCACGGCTACAACGTCCTCAAGATGCCAGGAAGCGGTGGAGTCATCACGGTGCCTTGTCAAGAAAGAGACGCGGTGTGCTCACTGGAACGAGCTTTTCAGGCCGCATCACTTGAAGACCCAGATCGCTGGAGCGGGAGGCTCCCTGAGACCGCCCCCAAGAAGAAGACATCGCCAGGCCCGACCCCTCAGGAGGCCGGCGCCTCAGGGTCTGCGCCTGCTCAGGGGGTACCTCCTTCTGTCGCATAGGGAGGCGCGCCCGGCGCCCTCCTCACGCAGGGCTCGGGGGCTCCCAGCTGGAGGGCCACCGACCTTGCTAAGGTCACGAGGGAGGCGCTTGGGCACCACTTGGAGGTGTGTTTCAGAACACGTTTCCCTCAGGAAGGAGCAAAGCAAGGAGGGCCAAACCCTCAGGAGTTCGTCAGTTAGATCACACAAGAGTTGCAGGAGTCAAGAGTCATGAGTGGCAGCCGCCGCTTACCCGCCGCAGCTCCCCATCCAGGTGAGGATGGCGGGCTGCGCGTCTGCATCGACATCCCATGGCTCAACCGAGTCGCCTCTGAGGAGCGCTTCTAGCCCTCACGTGTGGGGCGCTGCAGAGGCCCACCCCACAACAATGTTCGCATGCCCTACGGCTTGCCGAATGCGGCTGCGGTGCACCAGCGCCTCATGAGGAGCATCCTGGAGGCTCAGGAGGCCAGGCGTTCTGCAGTCCTGGCGGAGATGGAGATGGTTCACGAGGAGCCACCAGCGCCTCCAGAGCCTCCCGAGGCTCCTGGGCCTAAGGGGTCATGAAGATCGGCTCCCGCAGCCCGCTACGTCCGCTACTTCAACACCCCTTCGTCGTCAACACTATCAGGTGACATCTTTCAAGTTTCGTTTCCAGCTGGGAGCGCCCTCAGGGCTGCATCATGCCCAGGCCACGTGGGTCCGTCCCTGCAGTGTGTATCCCTTTTGCTCGTGTATTTAGCTTACTTTGTTGGGGGCGCCCCTCGGGCTGCATCATCCCCAAGTCGCTCGGGTCAAACCCATCGGTGTGTACCCCTCTTGCGTTTATTTTGGGGCCATGCATTCGACCCATCATGCTTGTTATTTGGTGCCTGTCCATGGCACCTCTTCTTCCTTGATGTCGGCAGCTTGCGCATTAAAGGGGGGGGGTACTTGAGCATCGCGACTCAGGGCTCCTACCGGCTCTCCAGCCCTCACCCTCTGGCTTTGTCCATAGCATCGCGCCCCGACAAACCAGCGACGACTGAGACTAGCTCGAGGGCTAGGACCCGAGGACGTAGAGCGTCAACA
>NC_041389.1:362200136-362226611 GCF_002162155.2 Triticum dicoccoides | reverse complement strand
GCGCCCCGGCAAACTAGCGGCGGCTAAGACGAGCTCGAGGGCCGGGACCCGAGGACGTAGAGCATCGTCATATAACCAAGCTTGCGCGTTAAAGGGGGGGTACCTGAGCATCACGACTCAGGGCTCCTACCGGCTCTCCAGCCCTCACCCTCTGGCTTTGTCCACGACATCGCGCCCTGGCAAACCAGCGACGGCTGAGACTAGCTCGAGGGCCGGGACGCGAGGACGTAGAGCATCGGCATCTGGCCAAATTTGCAGGAACACATCACAAGTTAAGGCCCAGTGCCAGGCGCAACCCGCCTTGAGGTAGGGCCTCGTGAGTCCCGCGCTGGCTCACGGGTGCCCAGATACACCTCCTCATGCCCTACCGTGCCGGCCACGTGTCAGGGTGGGGCTGTACACGCCCCGAGGGCTCCTCCCGGAGGGGAGCCCCCTACCACGCACCAGTGGAAGCACCATGCTCTGCGCTGGCTGACGACACTGCCGAGGAGCGGCTATGCCCGTACACATACGGAAGCGCTATGCTCCGCGCTGGTGATAAACAACTGAGGGTGGCCCTTGCCCGCATCAACCTCAGGGAGCCCAGAGCTCAGTGTCTAGTCTCATCGCGACGCCTCCCCTCGGGAGTGCCGAGCGAGGGGGCTGGGCACGGGGGCTGCGCCTGGGTCACGCCCAGACGTACGCCACCCAGCCAGGCCCCTCGGGCCTGGTTCGTCGCGCGTCTCTCCCCGAGCGGAGCCAAGGTACGAAGGCCATTTGAGCGTCAAGGGGGACTCCTGAGCATCGCGACTCAGGAGCCTAACTGGTCACGTAGCCCGTCACTCCTTAGTTCCGAAAGGCTAACGGCGGTTGAGGTATGCGCGGGGCCGGGCTCTACAGACATAGAATGGTAGATTCACCCACACATCTCACCTCCCTACTTGCTGTTCGTGCGCCAAGGGGGACTCCTGAGCATCGTGACTCAGGAGCCTAACTTGTCACGTAGCCCCTCACTCCTTGGTCCCGTCATGGTTTCCGGTCGGGGCTAACAGCGGATGAGGTATGCGCGGGGCTGGGCTCTGCCGGCGTAGAACATAAGCAAGTAGGAAGAGCGCAAATTTCAAGGAATTCAAAAGCAAATATTACAGTCCATAACTCTTATCACGACACCAAACACAAGTTTAAACGCCTCCCCGAGGCATGATGCATGTTGCAGAAGCTGAAAGCAGGACAGGAGCCACGACGGAGTCATTTGTTGGCGGCGGAGCTGCGCGGAGCGGGGTCTCCTCGTGGAGCCGCAGGACCGGCAGCGCCTCGCTTCAGATTGGTGCTGAAGGCCCGGAACTTCGACAGCAGAGCCTCCGCATGACCCTTCATGGCCTCAGCAGCGGCAGCGGCAAGCTCGCCGCTTGCTGGCTCCAGCAGGCTGTCGAGGTCGACGTTGGGGTCGTGAAGGTAGACGTGGGTAAGGACCCACGTCAGCGCTGCAGAAGACAAGACGCGCGCCTCGGCCTCAGCTGTAGGGCCAAGGCCAAGGGTGACATCTTCAAGAGCACGAACCATGAAGGGGAGCAGCTTGGCAGGGCCGTCCTCGGCGTCGGCCAGCGGGCTTTCCAGGCCGCTGTCGTAGAGGGACTTCAGCAAGCCGCGAACCTTCACCTCCGTCTCCGTGAAGGCCTCGCGGTCCTCGGCAAGGACCCGCGCCTTGGTGGCCAGCTTGGCCTTCCATGCCTCCAACTCCTGCTCCACTGCGCCCAGGTAGTCACGGCGCTTGTTAAGCTTGGCGTCTCGGTCCTTGATGGCTGCCTCGTGAGCCTTCAGGTCTTCTTCCTTCTCCTGGCGAATGCGGACCTCCTTGGCAAGCTGGTCCCGTAGGCCCCGCAGTTCTCTCTCCAGCGCCTTGTAGCGACCTTGGGCATCAGCCACCTCTCCCAAGGCGGCGTCTCGAGCGGCCTTCGCCCCGAGGACGGCCTGCTTCTCCTCGTCGCAGGCCGTCAAGGCCTGAACCAGTGCCGCTCGAATCGAAGCGTCAGAGTGAATCCAGCCAGAAGCCAGCTCCAAGCGCCCGACCACCAAGCGAGGGTTGGCGCCCAGAAGATCTTGCCGCAGCCGGTCCAGTTTGGCAGAAGCGATCCAGGATGGTGGAAGGAGTCAGAGAGACAACATTTGGTGGAGTAGGAGGAGAAGACGGCAGCGTAACCACAGCATCCTGAGGCAGGACCTACTGCGCCCCAACAGCTGTGGCGATGGCATCAGGCAAGGATACTTCAGGAGTCGCTTGGGCCATGGGGGCTGGGCTCGCCCCAGCCAGCTCCACCAGGCCTCTCGAGGACGACCGGGCAGGAGAGGCCTGTGCCTTGCAGCCACAGAAGCCCCCTTCAGTTTCTTCGCCGCAGGCTCCAGCCTAGCCAACAGATACAGACATCAAGCCTCAACGACAAAGCAAGGAATAAAACAAGATTCAAGCACTTACTAGTCGCCGCTCGTGAGCTCGAGCAACCTCCGACCATACTTGAAGCCCGAGAGCCGGCTGCTGGGATCAGCCTCGAGAGGCTCGGAAGCAGGAGGCACGTCTGAGGATCGCCTCGGAGCCGGAGCAGACCTGAGGGGGACCATCCCAGACCTGGCCTTCTTTGAGATCAGGGGCAAGCTCCCGCCGCCCCGCTCGTCATCATCCTCGTCGTTGCTCGGCGGGAGGCAGAGAGCGCGGGGCCTGTGCCGGGGGAGAAGCACTCTCGACTCCCCGTCGGTAGCCTCGGAGTCAGGCTCCCCTTCCCGCTCCTCTTCTTCCTCCTCTTCGCTGGAGTCGCCGGAGGACACGTTCACCGTCGCCTGGGCCGCCGGGTCCTCGGGAGCCTCCGTGGGCATGGGCCCATCCCCATTGAAGACGGGCATGGAGTCCACCACCTTCTCCCAACCTTCTCGAAGAAACAGGGGCACGGGGGCGCTCTCCAGCCTCACCACGTCTCCTCCGACCAAAGATTGGAGGACCGCGGCCAGGTCTTCGTCGGCCAAGACTGCGGGGCTCAGGTGGGGCCTCCACAGCGGAAGCGAGTACTTACGAAGCGGGGCCACCTGGTGCTCCAGGAACTCCCTCAGGAGCGACGCACCAGTCAACTTCGCCGCCGACATGTTGCCCGGCCTCAGATGTACGTCCATCTTCTCCAACACCGGCTTCGCGCGGGGGTCCACGAGTTCCGCATGAGAGCAATCATCGGAGCTCGTGGGTTGCCCCGTGGGCAGAGTCAGTCGAGGGTGGATGCGCCCAGCATCTACCATGACCCACTTGCTCCTGAAGCCCTCAATCCTCTTCCCGGGCTTCGAGATGGCGTTGGAGCCGCCATACACGACAAAGCTCGCGCATGCGGAGATGGCACCACGAGAGGGCCGGAGGGAGAACTAGTGGCGCAGCAAGGCCACTGAGGGCTGCACTCTGACGTGAGCCTCACAATAGTAGGCAAAGATCGCCAGAAGAAGAACAGAGTTGGGGTGGAGGTGCAGAGCTTGCAGGTCGTAATGGCGGAGGACAGAGAAGAAAAACTCAGAAAAGGGAGGCACCAGACCGGCAACAATGGCGCTTACGAAGAGTGGATAGAAGGTGCTCCCTCGGGCCTCAGGAAGGGCGGAGCCGGCCTTGAACACCTTCGCCCTGTCGATGCCTTGCGCCGCCACCATCCGGCGCATCCGGGCAAGGCTCGCCTCCGACACGTTCGGCGAGTCCAAGGCGGACGAGTACCAAGATTCGGCCGGGGTCTGGCGAGGCACCATGTCTTGCTAGGGCGCGCGGTCAAGGTAGATCTGAAGATTTCGGAGGCCGAAAGGAAGAGCGCAAGAAAGGGGATCTGGGCAATGACCGGAGGAAGCAAGGGAAGCAAAGCCTAGGCAGATGCCGCTCTTTTGTCGATTCACGCAGTTGCGGAGCCGCCCATGTCCAATCAACCGCCACGCGGCGCCCGAGGCCGCAGACTGTTAGGGCCCGCGATGCTTCGCACTTGCCCCTTCGCCTCTCTGCTCAGCCAAGTCCGGGCGCGCCTTGGGCCCGGGGGCTACTGTCGGCGTTCTGGGAACGGGGGTCCCCAGACTTGCCTGCCTGCGGCCTGCGGCGTGGCTCAAGGGGCGGCCCAGCATGGCCCATCTCCATCAGCACGAGCTCAAGACCCTCGCGAGGAGCCAAGCCTCGCGGGGCGGACGACAGGAGGCTTCCTCAGGCACGGCCTCGTCAGGCTGGCTCGCGAGGAGGCAAAGAGATCAAGGCGGGGTACCTCACAAGGTGCCCATGACGCAAGCCATGACGACCAAGGGCGCCAGGCGGGCGCCAGGCCGCGCAGTGTCCTCCCTTTCCTCTTTGGTGCAAAGGGAGCAAGCGCAGGCGAGAGCATCAAGCAAAGGCATCCATTTCGGTGCAACAAGACCAAGACCAGCAGAACGGCAGGATGGAGGTCATCGTGGAGCCCAAGTCAGCGTCACCACCAGAGCCTTTGGCAGGCGAGGACCAACTTTAGTCAGGATAAGTGTACTAGATGTTCCCCTTCAAAATGGCCAATTGTTGGCGCCCTTCCCGCTCAATATTTGGGAAGAGGCCCAGGGCCTTTTCCTATAAATAGGATAGCCACCACAAGATAGAGGCAATGGGATCCTCACCAGGAAACCAGTAGAAAAAATGGGTCCTCACCAGGAAACCAGTAGGAAAATGGGATCCTCACCAGGGAACCAGTAGAAAGAGCGACTGAACTCCCCTTAGCGGTTCATCGCACCAGCCTAGAACAGACCCTTGCGAGGCTGTTCTCCCTTGTATTGTTCATCATCAGCCCAAGAGGCAATCCACCACACCACACACTGGAGTAGGGTATTACACCACAATGGTGGCCTGAACCAGTATAAACTCTATGTCTCTTGTGTTGTTCCATTGATTGCTTAGATCATAGCGAGGCGGTGAGGTGCAGGTAGGCAGAGGGCGAAATCTCTGCGCGCACCCCAGTGTTCGAATCTAGAGGGTCTGCCGGAACCCGAAATCCGACAGTACCGCTACCCTTAGCAGTAGTACCGCTACCCCTAGCGGTAGTACCGTGAGGTCAAGCGGTACTACCGCTCCGACGGTTCTTGTGGCCTTTTTGCCTCCTCGCTGTTGTGTTTCAAAGGGGTACTACTGCCCTAGCGGTAGTACCGCTCCTTGGAGCGGTAGTACCGCTCTGTGCGGGCTGTGAGCATAAGGGTTGGATTTTTTTCCCACTTATAAAAGGGGGTCTTCTTCCCCAATGAACCTTATCCTTTGAGCTCGTGTTCTTCCTCCATTGTTCACCTTCTTCGAGCTTGCTAACTCTCAATCCCTCCAATGATTCTTGCTAGTTCTTGAGGGAAAAGAGAGAGGAGATCTAGATCCACGTTTCCACCAATCACTTTCTCCTATAAGTGAGGGGAACCCCTTGGATCTAGATCTTGGAGTTCTTCGTGTTCTTCTTTCGTTCTTCCTGTCATTTTCCTCCCTAGCATTAGTTGCTTTGGTGGGATTTGGGACAGAAGGACTTGGGCACTCTGTGTGCCCTTGCCATTGCATTTGGTGCATCGGTTTGAGTTCTCCACGTGATACGTGGAAGTTACAAGTTGAGAAGCTTATTACTCTTGGGTGCTTGGTACCCTTGAGCTTGTTCCTGGGTGCTTGGGCGCCCTAGACGGTTGAGGTCACTTTGGAGCCATATTCCATTGTGGTGAAGCTTAGTGGTGTCGTTGGGGAGATAGCCCCAACCTTTGTGGTGTTCGGAGCTCAATCATTGTGGTGTAAAGCTCCGGGCACGCGTCGGGGTCTCCAATTAGGTTGTGGAGATTGCCTCGAGCAATTTGTCGGGTTTCGGTGACCGCCCCCAAGGGTTGCCAAAGTGTACGGGTTCGGTGACCGCCCCCAAGGGTTGCCATTTGTACGGGTTCGGTGACCGCCCTCAAGGGTCCCTTAGTGGAATCACGGCATCTTGCATTGTGCAAGGGCGTGAGGAGATTACGGTGGCCCTAGTGGCTTCTTGGGGAGCATTGTGCCTCCACACCGCTCCAAACGGAGATTAGCATCCGCAAGGGTGTGAACTTCGGGATACATCATCGTCTTCGCGTGCCTTGGTTATCTCTTACCCGAGCCCTTTACTTATGCACTTTACTTTGTGATAGCCATATTGTTCTTTGTCATATATCTTGCTATCACATTGTTGCTTATCTTGCTTAGCATAAGTTGTTGGGTGCACATAGGTGAGCCTAGTTGTTGTAGGTTTTGTGCTTGACAAATTAACCGTTAGGTTTATTCCGCATTTGTTCAAGCCTAAACCGTAATTATTTTAAAGTGCCTATTCACCCCCCCCCCCGTCTAGGCAACATCCTCGATCTTTCAGATGCCATGGTCCTTGAGTGTTTGCTTCATCCATAGTAATTGAGCACATCATGATCCAGCAGCAATGTACTCAGCTTCTGCAGTAGATAGTGATACATAGTTCTGGTTCTTCAAGCACCAACAGATCAAAGATCGTTCGAGGAAATGGCATGTGCCTAATGTTGACTTGCGGTCCACCCGATCGCCAGCATAGTCAGAGTCTTATTATCCAATGAGATCAAAGGAAGAGCCCTTGGGATACCATAATCCAAGTGTTGGTGTGTGAGCTAGATATCGAAGAATATGCTTCACAGCCTTATGGTGTGATTCCTTCGGTGTAACTTGAAATCGGGCACACATGCAAAAACTAAGCATAATATCCGGCCTAGATGCACATAGGTACAATAAACAGCCAATCATGGAATGGTATACCTTTTGACCGAAGTCTTTACCATTTTCATCAGTGCATAGATGGCCATTTGTGGGCATTGGAATTTTGACCCCTTTGTAATCTTGCATGCCGAATTTCCTCAATACATCTTTGAGGTATTTCTCCTGAGATATGAATATGCCATTGTGCTGTTGACGAATTTGAAGACCTAAAAAGAATTTCAATTCTCCCATCATAGACATTTGATATTCTTCACTCATCATATAGGCAAATTCATCACTATAACATTGGTCAGTACAGTCAAAAATGATATCATCAACATAAATTTGGCACACAAACAATTCACCATCATAAGATTTAGTGAAAAGAGTTGGGTCGAGTGAACCGGGTTTGAAGCCTTTCTTCATGAGGAATTCCTTCAAAGTATCATACCATGACCGAGGGGCCTACTTGAGGCCATACAGGGCCTTATTGAGTCTGAAGACTTTGTCAGGATGCTTTGGATCTTCAAAACCTGGGGGTTGAGCAACATATACTTCTTCCTCAAGCTTACCATTGAGGAATGCACTTTTCACATCCATTTGTTGTAAGATGATATCATGATGGTTAGCATAAGCAAGTAATATGGGAATAGCCTCAAGTCTAGCAACCTGTGCAAAAGTTTCATCAAAATCAATTCCTTCAACCTGTGTGTAGCCCTGAGCGACAAGTCGTGCCTTATTCCTCACCACAAGGCCATTTTCATCTTGCCTGTTGCGGTAGATCCACTTTGTGCCATTGATATTGTGCTTGCGAGGATCTGGACGTTTGACCAGTTCCCAAACGTTGTTGAGCTCGAACTGATGTAATTCTTCTTGCATAGCTTGAATCCACTTAGGCTCTAGAAATGCTTCATCTACCTTAGTGGGCTCTGTGATAGAGACAAAAGCAGAGTGCCCACAAAAGTTAGACAAATGTGAATCTTTTGAGCGTGTGAGAGGACCTGGTGCTTCAGTGTCATTGATGATCTTCTCGACTTGCACTTCATTTGCAATGCGAGGATGAGCGGGTTGTCGTCGAGGAATTTGATCCGCATTTTCTTCAGGACCATTTTCCTCGGCACCATTTTCTTTAGGTGCACCAGCACGACGTTCTTCACGTTCTGGAATGAATTCTTCAGCAGATTCTTCGGTAGGAATGACATCCTCGGTAGCCTTGAACTTGATAGATTCCTCAGGTGATGGTTCATCTAACACAGAAGGTAGGTGTTGTCTTTGCGATCCATTAGTTTCATTGAACCGCACATCTACAGTTTCAACAACTTTGTGAAGAACGTTGTTGAAGACTCTATAGGTGTGCGGGTCCTTTCCGTAACCAAGCATAAAACCCTCATGTGCTTTCGGTGCGAATTTAGAATTGTGATGAGGATCTCTAATCCAACATTTAGCACCGAAGACTTTGAAATAACTAACATCGGGCTTTTTGTCAGTGAGGAGTTCATAAGCAGTCTTCTTGAAGAATTTGTGAAGATATACTCTGTTGATGATGTGGCACGTAGTATCAATTGCCTCAATCCAGAAACGACGAGGCGTCTTGTATTCATCAAGCATAGTGTGGGCCATCTCAACAAGAGTTCTATTCTTGCGCTCCACGACGCCATTCTGCTGAGGAGTATAAGGAGAAGATAACTCGTGAGTAATACCAAGTTCATCAAGATAATCATCAAGATCGGAATTCTTGAACTGGGTCCCATTGTGACTTTTGATGTGCTTGATCTTCACACCAAAGTTGGTTGAAGCCCTCGAGGAAAATCATTTGAAGACTTCCTGCACCTCATGTTTGTAAGTGACAATGTGCACCCATGTGTAACGAGAATAATCATCAACAATAACAAAGCCATATAAAGATGCATCATTTGTAACTGCAGAGTAATGATTAGGACCAAAGAGATCCATGTGAAGCAATTCAAATGGTCGAGTGGTAGTCATGATAGTCTTCGCTGGATGCTTGGCCTTTGTCATCTTTCCAGCTTCACAGGCTCCGCATAAGTGATCCTTGAGGAATTTGACATTCTCAATGCCAATGACATGCTTCTTCTTCGCAAGCGTGTGCAGATTCCTCATGCCAGCATGACCAAGTCGTCGATGCCATAGCCAGCCTTCTGAAGCTTTTGCAAGTAGGCATACAGCCGGTTGTGGTCCTGTAGAGAAATCAACAATGTACAAGTCTCCTCTCCTAAAGCCTTCGAAGACTTTGGAATTGTTAGCTTCCATGATAACAACACAATGATATTTGCCAAGGACAACAACCATATCGAGATCACAAAGCATCAAGACAGACATGAGGTTGTATCCTAAGGACTCGACAAGCATGACTTTGTCCATGTGTCGATCCTTTGAGACTGCAACCTTACCTAGACCCAATACCTGACTTTTGCCTTTGTCAGCGAAGATGATATGCTTCAGATGCGATGGTGATAAGGGAGCATCCATCAATATATTCTTGTCACCAGCCATGTGATATGTACATCCACTATCGAGGACCCACTCATTGGCTTTGGGTTGATCATCCTACAGATGAATTAGTGCAACTTACGAACTCATATACTTCATCAATGAAGAATATGACATCAATATCATCAGATCAATTTCATCAAGCAATAGAACAGATAAAGTAGTGTGAGGACGTGAGAAATGAAAGTTCATTTCTTCATGATTAGCCTGCGTCCTTTCAGGTAATCTTCAGGTCTCCAGCAAATTCTTCAGACGTTTTAAGCACGTCTGGAGACCTGGCCCTGCATAAGAGCTTAGTTCTTTTTCTTCACCACCCACACCTGAAGGGGTGGCAAAGAATTCATCACTCTGCGAGCACCATATGAGAAAGGTGGCATAGAAGCCAGTCCACTTTGTTTCACATAAGAGGGGTTAGGATAAGCATATGAATAAGCAGAGAAATTCTTCGAGGACTTATGAACATAATGGTTAGAAGAATAATGCTCATATTCATAGCCCTTAGCCCTTCCCTGCAAAACAGAGGGGTTAGCACGATGATTATCATATGAGGATTTTGATCTTTTTGAGGAATTTGATCCACGTGAGGAATTTGGTCCGTATGAGGACTTGGATCCATATGAAGAATTTGGTCCATATGAAGAATTTGATCTGGAGTTCCTATTCTTCATAGGTGGTGTCATGAGGACATTCACCTGAAGACTTTCAAGGCAACTTTTGGGAACCCAGATTTTCTTCATAGGGAACCATTGCTGCAGTTAGTGCCAACATATCTAGTAAATACTTCACCATTCTGATTTTTGAACAATTTATAGTTGGAGTCAAATGACTCATCAGAAGAATGAGGAGATTCACATGTAAAGCCAGATAGATTGGATGGATCAACTAGAGGTCCCTTTGTAGCAACCCATGAGGTTTTGGGGTACTGCTCAGGTTTCCAATATGTTCCATCAGCATTGAGTTTCCTCTCAAAGGCAATACCCTCTTTCCTAGGGTTCCTATTGAGGATCTGCTTTTTAAGCACATCACAAAGAGTCTGATGCCCTTTGAGGCTTTTGTACATGCCTGTCATGTACAATTCCTTCAGCCCTGCATCATCAGTGATACTAGCAATGTTCTCAGATGAGGAATTAGTGATAGCAGAGATAGATGAAGAATTTGTAGCATTAGAAACATTTGAACATTCAGGTGAAGAATTAGCAGTTTCACATTCAATGCACTTCAAACATGGAGGAACAAATTCTTCCCGAGCAGCGCTGATTTGTTCAGCAAGTAATGAATCGTGCTCCTTCTGAAGATCTTCATAACTCACTCTTAGCTTCTCAAGATCTTGCTTTCTCTGAAGAAATTCATAAGAAAGCTTCTTGTGATCAGATAAGAGAGTGTTATGATGACCTTGAAGGTTGTCAAACCGAGACTGAAGTCTCTGAAGATTTCCAGTCAAGGTTTTAGTGCGATCCATTTCTTCACCCAACATATCATCACTTTTGTCTAGCATGTTTTGAACCTTTTCAATAGCCTTTTGTTGTTTCACAGCAATCTTAGCAAGTTTAGAGTAGCTGGGCTTGATGTTTTCATCAGATTCATCCTCACTACATTCAGAGGAGGGGTATTTAGTTACCTTGGCACCCTTTGCCATGAAGCAATAGGTGGGAGCGTAGTCATTATTGCCTTCATCAGCCTTGTTGGTGATGCCATTTTCTTCAGAGTTGAAGATAGACTTGCTGACGAATGCAGTAGTGAGAGCTAGGCTCGCCACACCAGACTCGGACTCCTCAGATGCCTCCTCGTCCTCATGTTCCTCAGATTCAGCCTAAGAGTCCATTTCCTTGCCAATGAATGCCTGAGCCTTCTTGGAGCTGCTCTTCTTGTGAGATGAAGACTTCGAGGATTTTGATGATGAAGACTTTGAAGATTTCTTCTTCTTCTTTGTGTCATCAGAACTGTAATCCTTGTATTTCTTCTTCTTTGATTCCTTATCCCACTGAGGACAATCTTGAATGCAGTGACCAGGTTTCTTGCATTTGTGGCATAGCCTCTTCTTGTAGTCACTGGATGAGGAATCATTGCTCCTTGAGGATTTTCCAAAGCGACCACGTCTTGAGAACTTCTGAAATTTCTTCAGGAGCAGTGCTAGTTCCTGGCTCAGTTCTACAGGATCACCAAGGCTGCTAGCTGAGTCTTCATATTCAGACTCAGAGACTGCCTTGGCCTTTAGAGCATGTGACCTGCCATAACTCGAACCATAGAGATCTCTTTTCTCAGTAAGCTGGAACTCATGAGTGTTTAGCCTCTCGAGGATATCAGCGGGATCAAGTGACTTGTAATCAGCACGTTCTTGTATCATCAGTGCCAGAGTATCAAATGAAGAATCAAGCGATCTCAGCAATTTCTTCACCACCTCATGGTCGGTGATGTCAGTGGCACCAAGTACTTTAAGCTCATTTGAGATGTCAGTGAGGCGATCGAAGGTTTGCTGAACATTTTCATTGTTGAGTCTCTTGAAGCGGTTGAAGAGATTGCGAAGAACGTCAACACGAGAGTCACGTTGAGTTGAGACTCCTTCATTCACTTTGGACAGCCTATCCCAGATAAGCTTAGCAGTTTCCAAAGCACTCACTCTTCCATACTGCCCGTTGCTCTGATGGCCACATATGATGTTCTTCGCTTGAGAATCGAGTTGCTTGAATCTCTTCACATTAGTAGCGTTCAGAGAAGGTGTGACTGGGGGAACACCATTTTCCACAACATACAAGAGATCGTTATCAATTGCCTCAAGATGCATTCGCATCTTATTCTTCTAGTAGGGGTAGTATGTTCCATCGAAGGTAGGACACCCAGCAGAGACCTTGATCATACCTGCGGTTGACATAACTAAAACTCTAGGCAGTTAAACCAAAATCACACAGAACAAGGGAGTACCTTGCTCTGATACCAATTGAAAGTGCGTTATATTGACTAGAGGGGGGTGAATAGGCGATTTTTATGAATTCTTCACTGAGGAATTTGCTGGTGAGGAAATTCCTTAGCGAAGAACTACTTGCAGCGGAATAAGTACTCAAAAGTAAACATAACAAAACACAATCATAGTCATCATGATGAAATGAAAACAAGCACAGAGTACAGAAAGCATAAACACAAGATAACTCAGGATGAAGACGGACAGACTGAAGAAATTGAACTGGGGAAATTGAGAAAGTCTTCAGTCAAAGTCTTCAGTCAGATATGAACAGTCACACAACAACTGAAATGAGGAAATGAAAGAGTTGATGAAATAGAACCGGTAAGCCTGGTCAAGACAATGATTTGGTAGACCAGTTCCAACTGCTGTCTGAGTTGTACGTCTGGTTGGAGAGGCTAGGTATTTAAACCTGAGGACACATAGTCCTCACTGTATTCTCCTTGAGCTAAGGTCACACAGACCTCGCCCAATCACTCGTGGTAAGTCTTCAGGTGACTTCCAAACCTTCATAGACTCGGTCACTCGGCGATCAACAATTCCTCTTGGATGCTCTAGACCATGACGCCTAACCGTCTGGAAGAAGCACAGTATTCAAAGGTAACAAGCATCGGATCCACGCAGGATCAATCTCTTGAGTCATGCTCAATCACTTTGGGTTTGAAGGTGTTTGGGTTTGGGTTTTCCTCACTTGATGATTTTCGCTCAAAGTCCTCAGAGGATGGGATGCTCTCAAATGACAAGTGTCAGTTTCTCTCGGAGCAGCCAACCAGCTAGTGGTTGTAGGGGGCGGCTATTTATAGCCTAGGGAGCAGCCCAACATGATAAGAAATAAATGCCCTTCAATGATATGACCGTCAGGTGGGTAGATATTTGGGGACAGCTGGCGCATAGCACAACAACGGTCGGATTTTTTACTCTCAAATTCCTCAGGGCTATCATGTTCCTCACTGTGTAGGCAATCCGCACTGGCGAATTCCTAACTCCTCAGTCAGAACAAATTCCTCAGCAACTAGAAGAACTTCGTCTCTGTTACTGAAGAAATTGACTGAACTATATGAGATTTCCAATGGCTTCACTCGAAGGGATTGGTAGGTGTAGGATTTAGAGTTGAGCATCACATGGAAATTTTTCCTTAGTATTTCCTCGACCCCCTTTAACAGTACGGTGTTTCTTATGACTCAAGAAAGAGAAAATGAAACTACGAAAACAAAAGTCTTCACGCTTCATGTTCCTCGAATGATTGCCAAGTCTTCAAGGTCACACCAATTTCTTCACTTTCAAAGTCTTCAGAAAGTCTTCAGAAATCCAAAGTCTTCAGTCGAAGAACTTCATTGTTAGGGGTCGACTTTCTCTGTAAATATCAAACTCATCATAGACTTATAGACCCGCGTAAACTCACAAACGCATCAGTCCCTTAACCTATAAGTCTTCAATACACCAAAGTCACTAAGGGGCACTAGATGCACTTACAATCCACTAAAAGTTTCCCTTTTTAAGATAAGCAGTGTCGCACATAACAAGCATGCTCATCTAAAGATTTGCCCTCAACCAAGCTAGTTGGGGTTTCAGCACGAGCACATAGGGATCGAAGATGATCCAAGTAAAAAGCTTCAGGAGTGTGATAGATTTTGAGTGGTTCTTCAACCATTGGTGTAGTAGGTACAACTAATTTTTTTTGGTATTTTGCATTTCCTACCCATAAGTCAAGATAGAAAACAAGAGCACAAAATAAAAACTACTTAGTGATAAAGAAAACAAGCACACACGAGAATATTCACCCCACGCTATAACTCCCCGGCAATGGCACTAGAAAAAGGTCTTGATAACCCACAAGTATAGGGGATCAACTGTAGCCTCTTTCGATAAGTAAGAGTGCCGAACCCAACGAGGAGCTAAAGGTAGAACTAATATTCCCTCAAGTTCTATCTACCAACGATACAACTCTACACACGCTTAATGTTCGCTTTACCTAAAAAAAGTATTAAACTAGAAGGACTTTGTAGGTGTTGTTGGATAGGTTTGCAAGAATATAAAGAGCATGTAAATAAAAACTAGGGGCTGTTTAGATAAAGACGCAATAAAGTTAGTATAGGGAGTGTGGAAAAGTGGTGGTAGGAGTTGTGAAATTGTCCCTAAGCAATTGACTACTTTACTAGACCGATAGCAAGTTTTATGTGGGAGAGGCCACTGCTAGCATGTCATCCCTGACTTGGAATTCTATGCACTTATGATTGGAACTATTAGCAAGCATCCGCAACTACTAACGTTCATTAAGGTAAAACCCAACCATAGCATTAAGATATATTGGTCCCCCTTTAATACCGTATGCATCAATTTCTATTCTAGGTTGAAGCTTCTGTCACTCTTGCCCTCCAATACATAGTCCTATCAACATACAACTAACCCTATAGTGTGGTCCATGCGCACGCTCTTATGATGGGCACCAAAGGACAGCAACATAACCACAAGCAAATTAAACCAATCATAGCAATTCACCAATTACCGATAGGACAACGAAAATCTACTCAGACATCATAGGATGGCAACACATCATTGGATAATAATATGAAGCATAAAGCACCATGTTCAAGTAGAGGGTACAGCGGGTTGCGGGAGAGTGGACCACTGTAGATAGATGGGGGGAGGTGATGAAGATGTTGGTGAAGATGACGGAGGTGTTGGTGTAGATCATGGTGATGATGATGGCCCCGGCGGTGTTCCGGCGCCACCGGGGAGAGGGGTAGAGAGCCCCCCCTCTTCTTCTTCTTCCTGGACCTTCTCCCTAGATGGGAGAAGGGTTTCCCCTCTGGTCCATGGTCTCCATGGCGTGGGAGGGGCAAGAGCCCCTCCGAGATTGGATCTGTCTCTCTCTATTTCTGCGTCTCACATTCTGGCCTTTCACCATGTCTTATATTCCCGGAGATCCGTAACTCCGATTGGGCTGAAATTTTAACATGATATTTATCCGGATATTAGCTTTATCGTGGTGACAAAAGGGCACCAACCGCCTTATGGGGTGGCCACGAGGGCCCAGGGCACACCTGACCCCCTGGGGCGCGCCCCCTGCCTCGTAGCCCCCTCGGGCATCGTCTCGCGTGGATTCTTCTTCCCAAAAATCATAAATATTCCAAAAAAATCTCCGTAAGTTTTTATTCCGTTTGGACTCCGTTTGATACGGGTTTTCTGCGAAACAAAAAACATGCAACAAACAGGAACTGGCACTGGGCACTGGATCAATATGTTAGTCCCAAAAATAGTATAAAAAGTTGCCAAAAGTATGTAAAGTTGTAGAATATTGGCATGGAACAATCAAAAATTATAGATACGACAGAGACGTATCAAGCGACCTTGATGACCTCTTAGCGGAGCTCACTCTCTCCGATGCGACCACCACCGACCGCATCCCCGGTGACATCGTGGTCGTCGACAACCCGCTCCCTCCTATCGCCAGCGACGCCTCTGCCAGCGCGCTCGGCGTTGGCGTCTTCGTGGAGGTGATGGTCACTGGTGATACCCAGAACGCTAGTGGGTCCATCCAGGATCCGTTGCGAGTGGCCATGCAAGACCTAGCAACTCCCGTCTGTGCTGATGCCGGCCAGGAGGAGCTAGAGGAGATCCGTATCAAGCCCCTTGACAACAACACCAAGATGACGGCCATGAAGCGCCGCGCTGAGGCCAACCAGCATGAGATCGACCGCATAGCGGGCGGCACGCTGGCTGGTGGCGAGCCCAGCCGGGCCGGCGCCATCCGGCAACGCGGCGCGGCCATTGCCAGCATGCTGGGAGTCAGACGCCCAATCTATGAGACGCCCATGCAGAACCTGCATGCCATGCAGGCGGCAATAAAAGAACTTCAGAACCTGGACGGCGAGGAACGGTGCAGCCAGATGCGCCGCCTCCAGGAGCTCATCGACGCTGCGAATACGCAACAAGACTCGTGCAACCGCGTGGTGGGAGCCGGCCGGAGGCTGAAAACCCTCCTCCCCACCGCGATAATGGAGCGACCTCTCGGCCCCCTAGTGGCGGCGGCCGCAACCAGCGGAACCTCGAGCCGGCAGCTAGCCACAGCCACCACTCTCGTGGCACGGTTGTGGCTATCCGACAGGACCCTCCGAACCCGGAGGGACGGTGTCAGGGGTTGGGTGCGACATATGCCAAAGGATGGCTTATCATGGTGGGAGCGAGTAGAACATCGCCGGTGCCAGGAAACGGGATTAGGCGAAGGCATGCACCCCGGCGAATCTTACCCAGCTTCGGGGCTCTCCGGGGAGATAACACCCCTACTCCTGCTCTGCGGGGTCTCCGCATGATCACTAAGGCGTAGTGACTACAAGGTTGCTCCTAGAGCTGTATTCGGGAGGTAGGAGAAGGCAAGGCCAGCTCTCCCCTTTCTATGTGATCTGGTCTAAGGCTAATGGATGCCAACCCTTTGCATGGGTGCCCCGGGGGGTTTATATAGGCCTACCCCCCGGGGGTACAACGGTAATCCGGCTGGGCGCGGGTCTCAGCCGTCTGTCTCTCAGGCCGCCGTCTTCTCTGCCGACTACTGGGGCCCGCCGTCTTGCGGGCCCCGCCGGCGAGTCCGGCACTGTAGCTGTAATTCTGATGACGCAGGCTCGGTCACGGGGTCATGGCAACAGTGTCGTCGTCTATCGGGCGATCACTGTCGTTACTTCCCGTCTTGTCTGGTTAATGGCGCGTGGGACCCGTGGGAGAGGCCGGTCGACTCTAGGGAGCCAGCTCCCACGGGGCCGCCTTCGGGGCGTATCCGCCGTCTTCCATGCTCTCTGTCGGTGTCAAAACCGGCGGATCTCGGGTAGGGGGTCCCGAACTGTGCATCTAGGCGGATGGTAACAGGAGACGAGGGACACGATGTTTTACCCAGGTTCGGGCCCTCTTGATGGAGGTTAAACCCTATGTCCTGCTTGATTAATATTGATGATGTGTGTTACAAGAGTGGATCTACCACGAGATCAAGTAGGCTAAACCCTAGAAGCTAGCCTATGGTATGATTGTTGTAATGGTTGTTCGTCCTACGGACTAAAACCCTCCGGTTTATATAGACACCAGAGAGGGCTAGGGTTACACAGAGTCGGTTACAATGGTAGGAAATCTACATATCCGTATCGCCAAGCTTGCCTTCCACGCCACGGAAAGTCCCATCCGGACACGGGACGAAGTCTTCAATCTTGTATCTTCATAGTCTTGGAGTCCGGCTGACGATGATAGTCTGGCTGTCTAGACACCCCCTAGTCCAGGACTCCCTCAGTAGCCCCTGAACCAGGCTTCAATGACGATCAGTCCGACGCGCATATTGTTCGGCATTGCAAGGCGGGTTCCTCCTCCGAATAATTCATAGAAGATTGTGAACACCAGAATAGTGTCCGGCTCTGCAAAATAAATTCCACAATCCACCGTAGAGAGAATAATATGTACACAAGTCCAATCTGCTGACGTATTTTGTGGCATGACGTCACACCACTACCAAGCCTTTACTTGAATCGTTTCTTATTATACCACCTCAGCGCGTTTAGCGAAGCGGTTTCCTTGGCACGTCTTGTCGAAGCAGAGATCGTGTTCCCCTTATTCCGGGATCCTCATCAATACGGATGTGGGTAACCCAACCGTGCCCGTTGCCACGCCCCCTCTATCGGAGGCGAGCCCCGAACGGTCACGGGGACGGCTCTTGGTATTCCCCTTCTTTATAACGGGACCAAGGCTCATTTCGTTTCTTCAATCTTCAATCGAATCTACTCCTTGCCCCGAGTTCCAACACTCAGAGCCCCAGATTCGAGCGCTTCGGACCTTCAACAATGTCCGGCTCCGACCTACAGGGCCGGTGGATGCCCTCCTCCGTCACGGAAGAAGACGTGCTAAAGCTGCGGGAGGCCAAGTACCTGTCTTACGAGATTTTGCATAGGTTGCCCGTCAAAGGGCAAGTCATCCCCACCCCGAGCCCAACGAGTATGTCGTGTTTGTATCCCACCTCCGTCGGGGTTTAGGCTTCCCGATGGATCCTTTTGTGAGAGGGCTCATGTTTTACTACGGGCTGGAATTCCACGACTTGGCTCCAAAGTCCATCCTCCATATCTCTTCATTCATTGTTTTTTGCGAAGCCTTCCTCCGCGTTACCCCTCACTTCGGCTTGTGGCTTAAGACCTTCGACATGGAGCCGAAGATGATCGAGGGGCGTCAAGCAGAGTGCGGCGGGGCGGTTGTAAGCAGAAGGGCCGACGCTCCATGGCCCGAGGGCTCTTTTCAGGAGGAGCTCGGCTTGTGGCAGCAGGAGTGGTTCTACATAACCGCTCCTAGGGGCAGCAGGCAGAAGCCGCCGCCCATCTTCCGCTCGAGCCCTCCGCATCGACTGGTGTCATGGGTCAGCCAAGGGCTCAACTGGGGGCCGTTAGAGGACGTGCCCCTATTGCAGGGCCGGATTCAAGACCTCCAGGCGAGGGAGATTGATCTGGTCGTGGTGATACAGGTCATGCTGATTAGGCGTCTCCTGCCCTGCAAACGTCGTCCTCTCCGGCTGTGGGAGTTTAATCCGGAGGGACCACGAATTCTCCAACACTTCATGGGTGCGACACCCGTGGAGATGTATAAACTGTTCTTCGGATCACGAGAGGCGTGCCCGGAATTGACCGAGGACACCGGCCTAAGCTGCAATCGCCCGGATACACAAGTAAGTAGCTCCGCGTCCGGACATACCGTTTTTTTGCCTTTCTATGATTTGCTTTATGACCAATCACCCTCTAAACAGGAGTGGATAGTGCAAGCAAAACTGATACGGTGTACGGCTCCCCTCCCAGAGACCGCGCCGGATTCCGTGCTGGTCAGGATGCTGGAGGTCGCGCCTTCAGAGGAAGGCGAAGGGGAGAACAGAGGAACTACCGCCTCAACCAAGGAGGCTTTTGAGGAGGGGGGGATCGAGAATCCCTCCTTCCAGGGGGAGTAGAGGACCGCCTCCGAAAACCCAGAGGCCAAAGCCCCCAAGCGGGGGAGGAGATCTTCACCAGAGGGTCCTGCGTCCGGAGAGGCTCCGGCGGCATAGTCTCCCCTAAAGAATCAGCCCTCCAACGAGCCGTATGTGGAAAAAAGGGAGGTTTGTAAATAAGGGACATCCCTATTTGTGCTTCTGAGGATAACATAAGTTTTTACCTTGTAGTTCGGATCTCCGCCCTTCTCAGATGAGCTCGTCTTCGGGGGAACTCCGTCCGGAGATGATGGAGAGCGATACGCCTCCATCTGCCGCCCCGTCGGATAGGGGGGACGAGCCTGAAGTGTCATCACGGAGGGTATCCCCGAGTCCGGCAGGGCCGAATAATTCGACACCAACTGGTGTGCGGCCGGGGGAGCTGAAGGATCTGCTTGAGAGGGCGTCCATCTCAGAAGGTCACAGTACACTGATGAGTACGGTGATTGAAAGAATTTCATCCGCCGAGGGCGGATTGCGTGATGCCGTCAGAAGTTTGCTGGCGGGGTTTGAGGTACGTAAAAATGACATACCCTTTGATAGTTTTACACATAAAGTGCGCCCTGTATAGATAGTAGCCCCTGAGACTCGGTAGGGTGTCGAGAACGACAGCGTGCCGAGGATCAAAATCCCAGGTATTGATTTACGCCTTTCCTAAGCAGGTGGCAGATAGTTCGGTGGCTAGACGGACAGATGGAGTTGCCGAACTAAAGCGGCAGCTCGATGTTGCGGATGCGGACATCGCGCTGGTCAATAAACGACTTGATGAGTCACAAGGTAGGGTTTTTTTTTTCGAGGTCACCTAGTAAGGGAGCCGAAGCCCACTCCTTACAACATGTGTGTTCAATGCAGATTGTGCCGCTGCTGTGGAGAGCCTTCGGGCGGAACTTTCTCAAGACAAGGAGCAAGCCAGAAGGAGTGATGCGGCTGCCTCTAGGGCGGCCGAAGAGCTAAAAGCCGAAAGGGCTGCACAATGCCAAAGCAGGGAGGAAATGGCTGAAATGGCCGTGAAGTTGAAAGATGCTACCGACCGCAATGACGTTCTTGAAAAGGAACACCTAGCGGAGCAAGAAGACCTGGGGAAGGCCACCACCGAGGCCAAGGATGCCCGTACTGCAATGCAGGCTATAAAGGAGGAGCTGCGCCAGGCCGGAGACATTGTGGCCGGCAAGCCCTTTCTGCTGCGCCGAAGGTTTACAGATCCAAAGTATGCTCGGCTTGGCCAGCTGTGGGGTCCGGAGGATCCTTATATCGACTTAGTGGCGAGTGCGGCAGATGCCGTTGTGCACTTTCGAAGTCAGAAGGATCACAAGACGGAAGAGCTGTTTTGGTCTCAATTCCATAGTCCGGAGCATTCACTTCCGCTGACCGATCGGCTGGCCGAGTGGGCTGAACTGAATAGATTGTCCGGACTTGCCATGACACATATCGTGGCTCATGTCTGGCCGAATGGGCCCAAACCGAAGAGTTATTTTGGCTTATTGCAGCAATTCCTTGGGGCGGTGCCGCATATCAAGGCGATGAAGCAGTCGGCTTGCATAGAAGGTGCACGGATGGCCCTTGCCCATGTGAAGACACATTGGACAGAGATGGATGCCACCGCTGTTGCGATCCAGGGTTCGAACGAGAGCCGGTTACTCGCCGAGTACTATTTTGGGGAAGTTCTGCGTGGTGCTCGTGAAATAGAGTCGCGGTGCTCAAAAAATGTCATGTTCAAGTGAACGTTTTTGTTTGTAAAATGATGTTTACGATTTCAGCGCTTTTTGGTACTTGTGCGTTCAAGTATTGAAACATCTCCTATGCGGCCGTTGATGTATACTTGTGTATAACCTGAAGATGGCAGTCTTTGGCTTCAGCGCCCACGCACATGGTGCGGGGGTGTTTGCGAAATAGCGTGTTTTCACACTTAATCCAACGTCTTGGTCCTGTTAAGGAGGTGATAGCGTAGCAAACGAGGCAACCGGACTATAATGCTTTATCACTTTCACTTAGCCATAGGAGTTCGAAGGTGGGGCTACGATATAGCCCCTAGGGGCACCGCGCTCTCCGAATTTGGGGCGCGTGTGTGCCTGACCGGGAAGCGGTCCTTCGCCAAAGCGGAGGAATTCTAAACATTCCTGAGGTCGATCGAGTGGTTGACCAGTCTCTTGCTACATCATGACAGTCAGTTTTCGACTTTCTCTACTGAGGCGCTCACCCGGCCGAACCGGGGCACAATCGTAGTAGTTCTCCTGGTGCCGTGTTAGCCGACGATGCGGAACATAAGGCAGCAAAACACAGGAGCCGGGCAAACCCAACATTTGACCAAAGACATGATTCGGAGCTGATGCATATAAGGCCTAACTCGAGACGCCGAACACTCCCTGAGGTGTTCGGTCTTTATGATGACGGGCAAATCAATGCCCTAAGCCCCTAGTGTCCAGTTACGCGCAAGATCCTCTGATGCGGCCGATGCCAAACGTCAGCCTCCTCACTGGTTATGATGAAAAACCATGGGATGTATAGCAACAAGAGACAGTAAAAAAGGTTTACGCAGGGTCTTAATCTGAAAAGAATCCTTGCAACGGGTCCCTACTGCACGTCTGCGCCTGTGTCTCCGTTGTGCGGTATCCTGGACGGGTGTAACACGATGTTCATCTGTAAAAGAGAGGAACTTGGTTTGAAAAGAAATCGTGTCGAAAATGTATTTAAAACAGAGCGTGAATAAATGAATAAAATTGAGCCTTTATTGGCTCCGTGTTGCTCATACGCACAACCCCTTGTAAAGGGGTGTGTCGCTAGGGAGCCCCTAGCTTATTTATGCCGGACTCGTTCTAGCCGTGTCCGGGGTCTTGAACGACCTTTTAATGAGATGATGCCGCGTGGACCGGGCATTTTAAGTGTAAGAGACTCATAGTGTGGTATTGCATTAAAGCGGACAAAAGCTTCACGTCCCAATAGTGCTTGATGGCAACTTTTGAATGGGGCGACATGAAAAATTAGCTTTTCGCGTCGGAAGTTGTTGGGTGACTCGAACACAACTTCTAGTAGTAAGGAGCCCGTGCACTTGGCAGGAGGGCCTGGCGCCACTCCTTTAAAGGAAGTGCGTCTATGTCAAATTTTAGTACGGTCTACCCCCAACTTGCGGATTGTGTTCGGATATAGCAGGTTTAAGTCGCTGCCGCCATCCATTAGGACCTGTGTAAATTGCAGTCTGTCGATTATAGGATCCAATATCAGAGCAGTCCGTCCTGTGTTTCTAATGCTTCTGGAATAGTCCAGGTGGTCGAAAGTAATTGGTTTTGACATCCAATCTCGGGGTTCCGCTGGGGTGGACCGTGCGACACCTACTTTGGCGGGTGCCGCATTGTTGTTTCGTGTTATCACATGAAGTGAGTTTACTGTTTTGACTTCTTGTGGGAAAGTCTTCTGTTTTCCGGCGCTCTGCTAGTGGGGTTCGTCATCATCCACGCTTGGCGCGTCGAGCCCCTTGTGTTCGGCGTTGAGTTGGCCGGACTGTTTGAAGACCCAACAATCTCGGTGGGTGTGGTTTGCAGGACTTCCGGAGGTGCTGTGGATTTGACATATCCGATCCAAAATTTTGTTTAAATTGGATAGCTCTTCACTATTGTCCTTAAGAGGCAGTGCTTTGTTGTTCGGCCGCGAGCTTTTGAATCCGGTGTTGACCGCCGTATTCTTTGGGCTTTTTTCTTTATTTCGGCGCTGGTCCTTTCTGCGCCGTGATTTTCCATTTCCATCTCTGATCTCGGATGTACTCGGGTCGCTGGTGCTGCGTCTTGCTAGCCAGCTATCTTCCCCCGCGCAAAAGCGGGTCATGAGGCTTGTTAGCGCGGCCATTGTCCTCGGCTTCTCTTGGCCGAGGTGTCTGGCGAGCCATTCGTCTCGGACATTATGTTTAAAAGCTGCTAAGGCTTCGGCGTCCGGACAGTCGACTATTTGGTTCTTTTTGGTGAGGAACCTGTTCTAGAATTTGCACGCTGATTCTCCGGGCTGTTGGGTTATGTGACTTAAATCGTCTGCATCCGGAGGGCGAACATAAGTCCCCTGAAAGTTTGCTCTAAACGCGTCCTCGAGCTCTTCCCAGCTTGCAATGGTATTTTCTGGGAGGCTTTTGAGCCAATGCCTGGCTGGCCCTTTGAGCTTAAGGGGTAGATATTTTATGGCGTGGAGATCATCTCCTCTAGCCATATGTATATGCAGGATGTAGTCCTCAATCCAGACTCCGGGGTCTGTTGTTCCATCATATGCCTCTATGTTTACGGGTTTGAACCCTGCTGGAAATTCGTGATCCAGCACCTCATTGGTGAAACATAGTGGGTGTGCGGCGCCCCTGTATTTGGGTGTGCCGTTATCTTCGAACACTCGGCGTGTTATGTTACTTCCTGGGGCCCTCTTCTTCGGCCCATAAATGGACCTGACTGGGCCATCCGTTTTGCGAAGATATTTATTTGTGTCATGTGCTGGCTTGTGTGCGGTGCTGCTTGCCGCTCCTGGCCTGCCTTCTGGTCGTCTATCCAGCCAGGCGGCCTCCTTGCTTTTTAATTGTGGGGGCTCTACGGCCTCCTCGTCGAATTCGGGCAGCAGCTTGCGCTTCGGGTAGCTCTTTGTTTGTTGGCTATTGCCATATTTGTCCGCGGTCTTGAGTACTTTGCTCCACCTCATTCTGAGTATGTCTTCCGCTGTTTTGAGCTTCCGCTTCTCCTTTTTCAGCTTTCTTGCAGTGGCGACAAGCCTTTTTTGGAGGTTCTTATGCTCCGGTGGTGTGTCCGGTGTTAGATCGTCCGGACTGTTGTCTTCGCCGAGGGTGAGTTGATTATCCGATTCATCCTGTTCGGATGGCTGCTTGGTTGCATGTTCGTCGCCCACTTGTTTGCCCTGCGCTATGGCTGGGTCATTTGAGTGCTGTTGTTATCGAGGCGGGGCTTGGGGTGGCACCTGTGTCACCGTTTTGGTTGTTTTTTGGGGGAATTATCCTTCGCCGCGTCCCGTTGTTCCTCGTTATCGCTCCCTTTTGGGGTGTCCACCATGTATATATCATGAATTGTGGTGGCTTTCCAGTGCCCTGTAGGCGCTGGTTCTTGATCGTCTCCGGCATCGTCGTTCATACCGTCGATGTCTTCGGGGTCATAGTCTAGCATGTCGGTTAGATCATCGACAGTGGCTACAAAGTGGGTGGTGGGTGGGCTTTGAATTTCTTCGTCGTCCGCATCCCAGCCATCCTGACCGCAGTCCGGCCAGGGTTCTCCTAATAACGAGAGGTGTTTTAGCGAATTTAGGATGTCGCCAAAGGGTGAGTGTTGAAAGATGTCTGCAGCGGTGAATTCCATGATCGGCGCCCAATCGGATTCGATTGGTAGGGGCGCAGGAGGTTCGGAGTCCGGCAAGGAGTCTGGCGCCTCAGAGTCACGAGCTTTGCAAGGGACAAGGTTAGTGTTCGGCTCCATCGCCATAGAAGTTGCAGCTCCCGAGGCGGTGTCCAGCCACCTGTCCTCGATCTGTGCGGTCGGCTCCGAACTATGGGTCAGAGCGGACTTGTGTGCGGCCTCCAGGGTACTGTCCAACGGCAGAGCTAGATCATGCCCATCGTGACAGTGCGGCACGCTCGGCTGTGGCTCGACTTCATCGAAGATCAAGGCCCCGCGGATGTCAGCCGTGAAGATTAGGCTTCCAAACCTGACCTGATGGCCAGGGGCGTAGCTTTCGATCTGCTCCAGATGGCCAAGTGAATTGGCCCGCAGTGCGAAGCCGCCGAACACGAAGATCTGTCCGGGGAGAAAAGTCTCACCCTAGACGGCGTGGTTGTTGATTGAAGAAGCCATCAAGCCTATCAGTGATGACACAGAGGAACTCTCAACGAAAGCACCAATGTCGGTGTCAAAACCGGCGGATCTCGGGTAGGGGGTCCCGAACTGTGCGTCTAGGCGGATGGTAATAGGAGACGAGGGACACGATGTTTTACCCAGGTTCGGGCCCTCTTGATGGAGGTAAAACCCTACGTCCTGCTTGATTAATATTGATGATGTGTGTTACAAGAGTGGATCTACCACGAGATCAAGGAGGCTAAACCCTAGAAGCTAGCCTATGGTATGATTGTTGTAATGGTTGTTTGTCCTACGGACTAAAACCCTCTGGTTTATATAGACACCGGAGAGGGCTAGGGTTACACAGAGTCAGTTACAATGGTAGGAAATCTACATATCCATATCGCCAAGCTTGCCTTCCACGCCAAGGAAAGTCCCATCCGGACACGGGACGAAGTCTTCAATCTTGTATCTTCATAGTCTTGGAGTCCGGCTGACGATGATAGTCCGGCTGTCCGGACACCCTCTAGTCAAGGACTCCCTCACTCTCATTGACTGGCGGGCCCGCCGTCTCTGAGCCGTACAGGTAGGCCATCATGGCCACAGTGCGCCGCACACTGTGGCTGAGGTTAGGGCTGGTATGGCAATAGTGCCGGGCCACGCCGGAGATCTCTAGCGGTACGGCACACTGTAGCCATGCCGGCCCTTCGTAAGCAGGAAGTGACGGCCACGCCGTGGTCGTACCCGCCTCGCCAATCGCGACGAGAGTAGAGTCATGGGCTGACTCTCCATAGCCGGCTCCTCCGGAAGTCGCCGACCATGAGTCGGCTTATCTTGGAGTCGCCATCTAAGACATGGCTTATCTTGGAGTCGCCATCTGAGACTCGGCTTATCTTGGAGTCGCCATCTGAGACTCGGCTTATCTTGGAGTCGCCATCTGAGACTCGGCTTATCTTGGAGTCGCCATCTGAGACTCGGCTTGTCTTGGAGTCGCCAGCTGAGACTCGGCTTGAGGGGCGCAGCCTGCCCCGATGTCTTGAAAGGTTCTGGGGCTCGGGTTAGCCTATCCGTGGCCCATTACTTCGACAGTAGTCCCCGAAGCTGGTGAGGCTCCGAGAGTGACACGTTATGGGGCCTCAACAGTTTCATTCTTCCGGTGGTGGAATCTGGGCTTCGCTTGCCGTCTTCCTCTGGGCCGACTATTCGAAGTCGGATTCGTAGAGGGTCGTCTTGCTCTATAAAGAGCTTGAAAGTCGTGGCGGGAGACCAGGTGGCATGCCTGATACGCTTCCCTGCTGCCACCCGCCGCGGTCCTATCGTGCGGCGCCACGCGGCGGGGGCAGTCTGCTTGCCCACGCGCGCGACAGGACGGGCCGTCAGGCGGGGCCCGCCACTACCGTGCCTCGGCACGCGAACGGATCCGCTGCGGCCATGCGGACGGTTGGGCTTCTCACTCTGTTACTGCACGCAGTAACTTCGTGGGTCAAATCATGGGGCGGCGTGGGGCTCTGAGCGCAGTTAATCCCACGCC
>NC_041389.1:362183139-362199661 GCF_002162155.2 Triticum dicoccoides | reverse complement strand
TTTCCTCTTGCCTCCTCTCTCCTTCTTCTTGCCGCCGGCGAGCAGAACCACACCGCACCAGCCAGCGATGAGCTCTTCCTCCGCCGCCGCGGCTCCGACTGTGCGTTCCGATGAGTGGGACGGCTCGGTGGTCGACGACGACCTCATTGAGTTCCTCCGCAAGACGCGCTGCCTCCCCGGCGCACACCTCGTGCGAGCTCGCACCGCACCGGCGAGGGAGATATCACTGGTGCCGGAGGAGAGCGAGCGGGTCATCTTCCACTCGCACCTCATGCGCGGCCTGGGGCTGCCGGCGAGCGGCTTCTTCCGCTCCTTCTTGGAGTTTCAAGGCCTCCAGCCGCACCACCTCACCCCGAATACGGTGGTGCTGCTGTCCGCCTTCGCCACTCTGTGCGAAGGTTTCCTCGGTGTTCTCCCCACCATCGAGCTGTGGGGAGAATTCTTCTCATCTAAGCTCGGCACGCACGTCGGCGGCGTGCCGGCTCAATGCGGTGCCTTCATCGCGATGCGACGCTAGATGGCTGACAACCCCTTCCCTTCCATCTCGCTGATCAAGTCGGTGAAGATGTGGCAGCGCTCGTACTTTTATGTGAAGAACCTTGCCCCTGACGGCGACTGGGTTAATCTGCCGCCTTATGAAGTCGGCGCCCCAGCTGGGAGGCTCCCCAGCTGGTCTCATCGAGTCAAGACACTGACTCCTGCTGGAGCCGCCGCCATAGCGCGACTCCGAGTCTTGACGCAGTCGGAGGGCCTCGTCGGGGCCGACTTGCTGGCCGCCTTCGTGGCGCGCCGAGTCCTCCCACTCCAAGGCCGGCCTCACCTGATTTGTCAGATGAGCGGCCACCGAGACCCGAGTCGGATGAGCACCAAGGAGATGCCCCGCATGGAGGTGGCAAACATGGTGAACCATATCACGAACTGCGAGTTCGGGGAGGACTGGCAGTTCGGCAAGGAGCCGTACTCGCGCGCTAACCCCCCCTCCAGTGGTAAGTTGCATCTCCTTATTGGTTTGTCTTCTTTATAGCCGAATCCGACTTCTGATTTTCATTGGTTTCTTATGAACTAGAACCCCCTCATGCAGCCTGCAGCCGGTGTCACGAGGCCGCCCCGCGAGTTCGTCCCCGACCGAGCGGAGAGCGATGTCAATGACCCCGACTTGGGGGCGGCGGCGATGGAAGCCGACGCCGAAGGCGGAGGAGGATGAGCGGGAAGCGGCCTCAGGCCCTCGTCCACCTTTGCCGACTGGCCTGAGGACGACGCTGAAGGGGAAGTCGTCCCGCGCCATCAGCTAAGGGTCAGCCCCTCGGGCGCGGGTTCCTCCGCCGGCTTGGCCGGCCAAGGCGGCACGAAGAGGCGCCATGCCGGGCCGAGTGCGCCCGGCGGCAAGTTGAAGAAGTTCAAGGGGGCGGCCGCCGCGACCAAGCGGGAGGAGGCGGCCGCGAAGGCCAACCGCTTCCGTAGAGAAGTGAGAAGGCCGCCGCTAGTCTTTGCGTAAGTTTTTTCACCTTTGTCTTTATTCTCCTCCAGTGAGTCTTGTCCGAGTTCTTCTTTTACATTCCTCCCCTTTTTTCTTCAGGGCCCCCTTTCCCTTGAAAGAGTCGCCGTCCCCTCTGTCATGGGGTCGGCAGAGACGTCCGCCAATACTCGGCGGGTCGACCCCGCCGCCGACCTCCGGGAGGCGTGTAACGCCCCAAGACTGATGCTTCAGAAGACTTCTAGCTATTCCGAGTTTCGCCATGTGTTTCTTTTGTGCTTGCTCTTTTATTTTTGCATTGCATCATGTCATCATGCCATCATGTCATTTAATTTTCAAAACTCAACTAAATAAATTGTATGGATCTTCGATCCATTTAAATCGAGGGAAGGGTGACTGCTCTTTATAACATATCTTCCAATATTAGGGAGCTATATTTAAATGTTCCATTGATTTGGATTTAACCATAACCCACTTGCAAATAAATCCCAATGCCTTTGTTATCTCAATTCTTGGTCTCCAACCTTGCCCATAATTTCTTTCATCATTTTCCGGAGCTCCACCAAAAATCCGAACATTTTTGGACCTTCCTTTTATCAAGTCCTAGTTCAAACCCATTTGAATTAAATTCAAATGAGTTTGAATTTAAATCTTTCAATCATGGCCTTTCCTATTTTCTTGGAACGAGCATATTTTTGTGAGTCCGGGAAAATTAACCCCATGCTCAAATTATTTCTCCAACCCTTTCTTTATCTCCTTTTTCTTTCTTTGCTATTTACTGCTTTTGGTAAATAAAAGAGAAGTGGGGGATTAGAGAGAGAGAGAGAGATCCAGCGCAGCCCAACTCCTCTTGGCCTTTTTCCCTCTTAACCGAGATGGCCCATCTAGGCCCACCTAACCCTCCTAACCCTAGCCGCAAGAGAGCCCGATCCCCTCTACATCGATCTCCCCCTCTCGTTCCCGTGCCGCCGCCACACTTCGATGCCAGGGAAACCGCTCGATCCATCGCTCCCGTCGCCCGCCAACGCCCCGCGCCTGAACCCCCCTCGCTCCCGCGGCCGCTCCCCTCGATCCCCCCTTCCTCCTTACGCCGCCACAGAGAGAGGGTAGCGAGCTCCCTGCGCCCGATCCCCTCGCCGCCCTCCTCCTCGATCCGGCCCGAAAAACGCCGTCGTCGCGCCTCCTCGTCTACCCGGTGCCTTCGCCTCGTCAGCTCCGTCGCCAGGGGAGGAGCCCCTCGACCAGTCCCTTTCGGCCCGACTCCGGCGAGCGCCGCCCCGTCGACTCTCCAGCCGCTCCTCTGCAGATCCTCCTCCGCCTCGTCCTTGCGTCCGTCCTCGTCACCTCCGGCCACCAGGACCCTCCAGCAAGCCGCCGCCGCCATCTAGGACCACTATGGCCGCACCAAGTTGCACAGGAGCTCGGCGCCAAGTCCCGCCGCGGCAAGTCCTCCAGCGCCAAGTCCCAGCGCCGCTCCATCAACATCGCGCCCAAGTTCCCCGCCGCCGCTTCGGCCAGCGAGTCCAGGCCGCCGAGCTCGCCTGGGCCGCACGACCATGGCACCGCCGCCCTCCATGGTTTGTCGTGCCCTGCTTCTCCTCCCGCGCCGCGCCTCCTTCCTCTCCGCCTCCCCAAGCAGCACCCTCGCCGGCCAGAGTTCCTGCTGCCGCCTTCGTCGTTCGAGGCCAGCGCCTTGCTTCTGTTTTGAACCAGGGGCCGACGCCTCCATCGCTCGGCGTCTTCGGTTGCTGCCCCTTCACGGCAAACTTCCACGAGATCTCCACCCCCTTATTGCCTGATTGGCTTTGTTTCCCCTCTTGTCGCTGCCAAGACCCGGTATCCAGGAAGACCCGAGGCCTTTTGTGTTGCTTCGTTTGGATGCATCAAGTTGTGTACGACTACGTGGATTCGCCAAGTACCACGACGACCATCAACAAGTACCTCTACCCACAAACCGGGAACATCTACGACCCGTGAACGACTACCGTCGCGAGAACGACTACTTCAACTACCATCGCCAAGATCGTGAGTACCTCTACCGTCGCCACGAACGACTACTTCCATGACGTCCGTGAACCACTACTTCCACTACGACTGCTACGAGAACGTCTACTTCCTCTACATCGTATCGAACTCGACCCGCTCTGAAAATGCACGCTTCAAAGGTATAATCCCGAGATGACGACCGCCGGTGAACGAATGCATGCTTGGTTGTATGAGATGCTCGAGTTTTGCACCATGATCGAATCGTCCTTGCGATGCCCCTCTTTTGCCATGCCATCGTCCCGTGGGAACCCGGAATTTGGGAGCACCCCACCATCCTTGCATGACTCGCTCACGTCACACTTCCTTTTGCACCGGTAACTCCATGAGTTATCGGGACCGGAATGTTGCCGTGGCACCATTTCCGTTTCACCGCCGTGGCACCTTTTTCCTTCCGCCATGGCGACAAATGCCTCGTAACATGCTTATGTCAACTTTTTCATAAAAATTGCTTAAAACTTGTGCATGTCATCCGCATCATGATAACAACATTTAAATGCTTAAAATTGTGTTTGCATTAAACTACTAAAAGACATGTGGGGTTTTACCGGAATTGTTGTTTGTTGTTCCGGCCTCATTTAAACTTGCCTAAATAGTTAGTTTATTTATGCTTCACCTCTTGCCATGTTTTACAACACTTAATATTGTTTGGTAGCATAACCGAGAGAGAACTAAATAATTGATGTGGTGTTCCGTCAATATGCAACTCGTTGCATATTGAGCTCCACTTAACTTGTAGTGTTGTTTGTGCATATTGCCATGCCATGCCTCATTAAACCCGACATGCATCATACTTGTTTGTGCATCATGCTATGCTTATGTGATGGTTGTTTACCATGTTGTTTGCTTCTTTCCGGTTTGCTTCTCTCGTTAGCTTCGGTTTCGTTCCGGAGTTGTGAGGATTCGTTCGACTACGTCTGTTTGTCTTCTTCATGGACCCGTTCTTCTTCCTTGCGGGATCTCAGGCAAGATGACCATTACCCTCGATATCACTTCTATCTTTGCTTGCTAGTTGCTTCGTTCTATCGCTATGCTGCCCTGCCTATCACTTGTTTACCATGCCTCACATATTGCCATGTGAGCCTCTAACCTTTTGGCCCTTCCTAGCAAACCGTTGCTTGGCTATGTTACCGCTTTGCTCAGCCCCTCTTACAGCGTTGTTAGTTGCAGGTGAAGTTGAAGATTGCTCCATGATGGACAGGATTATGTTGGGATATCACAATATCTCTTATTTAATTAATGCATCTATATACTTGGTAAAGGGTGGAAGGCTCGGCCTTATGCCTGGTGTTCTGTTCCATTCTTGCCGCCCTAGTTTCCGTCATACCGGTGTTATGTTCCCGGATTTTGCGTTCCTTACGCGGTTGGGTGATTTATGGGACCCCCTTGACAGTTCGCTTTGAATAAAACTCCTCCAGCAAGGCCCAACCTTGGTTTTACCATTTGCCTACCTAAGCCTTTTTCCCTTGGGTTCTGCAGACTCAAGGGTCATCTTTATTTTAGCCCCCCGGGCTAGTGCTTGTCTAAGTGTTGGTCCGAACCGAGCAACCTGCGGGGCCACCTCGGGGCAACTTGAGGGTTGGTTTTACTCGTAGCTTGACTTATCCGGTGTTGCCCTGAGAACGAGATATGTGCAGCTCCTATCGGGATTGTCGGCGCATCGGGCTGCTTTGCTGGTCTTGTTTTACCATTGTCGAAATGTCTTGTAAACCGGGATTCCGAGTCTGATCGGGTCTTCCTGGGAGAAGGAATATCCTTCGTTGACCGTGAGAGCTTGTGATGGGCTAACTTGGGACACCCCTGCAGGGTATTATCTTTCGAAAGCCGTGCCCGCGGTTATGTGGCAGATGGGAATTTGTTAACGTCCGGTTGTAGAGAACTTGACACTTGACTTAATTAAAGCGCATCAACCGCGTGTGTAGCCGTCATGGTCTCTTTTCGGGGGAGTCCGGGAAGTGAACACGGTCTTTGTGTTATGATTGTGCATAAGTAGTTTCAGGATCACTTCTTGATCATTGCTAGCTTCACGACCGTTCCGTTTGCTCTCTTCTCGCTCTTGTTTGCGTATGTCAGCCACCACATATGCTTAGTCGCTGCTGCAACCTCACCACTTTACCCCTTCCTTTCCCATAAGCTTAAATAGTCTTGATCTCGTGGGTTTCGAGATTGCTGAGTCCTCGTGACTCACCAGATACTATCACAATAGTTGCAGGTGCCGATGATACCAGTGCAGGTGATGCAATCGAGCTCAGATGGGAGCTCAACGAAGACCTTGGTCGTTGCTATGTTTCGTTTCATGTTGATCAGTAGTGGAGCCCAGTTGGGACGATCGGGGATCTAGCAGTTGGGTTATCTTCTTTTCTTTTGGCTTCATCCGTAGTCGGACTATGTGTGTACTCTGATTGATGTATGATTTTATTATATGTTCATTGTGTGAAGTGGCGATTGTAAGCCAGCTCTTTATCCCAATCTTGTTCATTACATGGGATTGTGTGAAGATGACCCTTCTTGCGACAAAACCACCATGCGGTTATGCCTCTAAGTCGTGCTTCGACACGTGGGAGATATAGCCGCATCGTGGGTGTTACAAGGCGATGGAGCGAAACGCGCGGGAGAAGCGCGACGAGGAGGAGGCCGACCGCCTGGAGAAGGCGGAGACCGAGAGGGCGGCTGCCTCCGCCCAGAAGAAGCTGGAGGATGCTGAAGCTGCCCTTGTGGCGAGACGGCGAGCCGAGGAAGCCGCACGTTGCCAATCGGCGTTGCTTGTCGCCCCACTATCCTCTGCACCGCCGCCTCCGGAATTCACGGGGCAGACCGGAGAAGCCGGCGCCGAGAACCCCGTCGTGGAGAAGGAGAGCGGCGAGGCCTCCATGTCGGACATGCTAGTGCCGCCGCCTCCGCCTCCACCGCCGTCTGGGAGGGCCCATGGCAAACAGCCGGCAGGCCCGCCGGTGCCGCCGATTGAAGATGAGGCGAGGCTGCTTCTTCAGGTTGCCTCGCCAGTGCGTCGCTGCCTCGAGAAGGCGACTTCGGCGCCGCGGCCCCTGGAGGTCGGAGCCGCCAGCTCGGCCATCCCTGACGCCGAGGCGACGAGTGCCGCGCCCGTTGGGTGGGTGCGCGGAGGCGGCACGGGCCCGCTGAACCAGGCGCTTCTGGATGTCCAAGCGAAGCTGCAAGCCGAAGGCAACGCCCTCCAGATCTGCACCAAGGCGCATCTAGCATCGCGAGCGGCCGTCCGGGTATGTTTTCCTCTTTGATTCTTGTCTTTCTTGCTCTTCTCTGTGGGGGCGCGCCAGCGCACCCACTGGGTGTAGTCCCCGAGTTTCGGGCCGGCTGCTGAGCAGGCGGCTCGGAACTCCCTCTGGCGAGTTCCAAGTATTTATCTTTGTCTGAAATTTTTGTTTGCAGGAGTATCACAACCTCCGCGCCACTGCCTTCAACTGCAATGTTGAGGAGTTAAGCAAGCGGACTGCTGACTTGTTGGAAAGCCGGAGTAAGTTCTTTTCCTCTTCTTCGCGGGGGCATGCTGGCGCACCCGCGGGCTGTAGTCCCCGAGATTCGGGCCGACTGCTGTGTAGTCGGGCCAGATCTTCCCGGCGATCTTCCTTCTTGACTACTTCGACGTCTTCTTCCTTGTTCTTCTTTTTTCGCGGGGGCGCGCTAGCGCACACGCGGGCTGTAGTCCCCGAGATTCGGGCCGACTGCTGAGCAGTCGGGCCAGATCTTCCTGGCGATCTTCTTTGCCGACGACTTATTCGTCTCTTTCTTTCGTTCTTCAGGGGCCAACGCTAGTCTTCAGGAGCAGCTGGGTGAAGTTAACACCGCCTTGCACGTCAAGGGGGAGGAGTGCAACAAGCTCGCTGCGGAGTGCGATCTGCTTACTGCACAGGTGACCGAGCAGAACGAGCTGCTCAAGAAAACGCAGGACGAGGCCGAGAAGAAGGAGGCTACTCTTCTGGCCGAGTTCGAGAGCGAGCGCTCCTCCTGGACCGACAAGGAGGCGATGCTGACCTCCGGCTTCCATGAGATCGAGGATACAGTCGATGGTGAGCTTTCTTTCTTTGAGTTTCCGACTATGTGTCAGGCTGACTTCTGATTTTTTGACTTGCTTCTTTTTTGTCTTGGCAGACTTCTTCCCTGGCCACTCACAGGAAGTCCCTCTGGCCATCGAGGTTGATCATGAGGTGCGAAGGGCAAGCGGCGAGGTGATTGCCGCCAACGCTCCCCTGACCGTCGATGAGCAGCTTCTGAGCATCAAGGCCCATCTTCGTCCGGCCCATCGGCTGATGCGCCGGCTTCAGCGCGCCGGCGCCCAGGCAGTTGCCGCCCTGTGGCCAGACATGCCGGCTCTGCGCACCGCCAGTCGGACTGCCGACTGGCTGGAGGTCGCAGCCGGCCGTCTTGAGGCCTGGAAGGGTTCCTTGGCCCGGGCCCGAGCGCGCCGGGCCTTGGAATTCATCAAGGCGTGGTATCCGGGGCTGGACCTGGACCGTCTGGCCGCGTTCCGATCAGAGGCCCAGGCCGAGCTGGAGGCTGTGGAGGGTGCCTTTGTCGAGCGTGCGGCGGCCATCGCCGACTACACGGACACCAGTGTCTTCGTCCCCGAGCGGGCTGAAGGCGGCGAGGAGGTGCCGCCAGAGTGGTTCGGGATGAACCCGGAATATGGCGAGGACTCGGCGGAGGTGATTGACTCCAGCACCGAAGAAGAAGGCGAGGCGGAGGACGAAGGCGAGATGGAGGCGCCAGAAGACGGAGCGGGCGACCAGCCTCAGCTCGACCGTGCCTCTAGCAACGAGCCGCGTCCGATCGGACCGACTGCCACTGGCGGCGACCAAGCCCAGACTGCCCAGCCGGCCGCCCCGGGGCCTGACGCCGCCGTCTCCTCCGACCCTCTGAACCCGTCTGCTGCTCCCTAGGCTGCCTTCTGGCTTTATTTATCTGTTCTAGAAAGTCTTTGAGGATCTTGTTAATTTGCGCAATTCCACCCTCGGGGTGTATTTTGAACTTCTGTCTGAAGATTCGGCCAATGGGCCTATGCTTATGTAAATATTAACCCGAGTTCTATCCTTCCTTGCTCATTGCTCCTTTGGCTTTTTTCCTTTGCCGCCTTCCCCTAGTTGCCGCTTTGTCAGCCGGACGTCCGCTCTGCGGACTGCCGCTGGACCAAATGCCCGGCTACTTTGGGGAAAGCAACTACTTGCCTTTCATTGGAGTTTATTTAACAAGTTGGATAGAAAGCGGCAAGCCGAATACTCGCGAGTCGGCTTGTGAAAGGGGGCTGGAAGCCGGCTTTAGGCTATGTTAATGTTTTAGGTCCTTAGCCATTTTTTGTGTGGACGCCCATTCATCCTTACTCCTGCCTACCAAACAGTCGCTCTGCGAGCTGCGGCTTCTGGCAGGAGACGGCTTAGGCACCGCACACTACTTGTCCGACTTCAAGAAACATTTCATAGCGCCAGACGGCGAGTCCCCAGGCCGACTAGTCGAGCCCGGCGCCAAGCCGCATAGCAGGAAGTAGCATACTTGAAGGCATAATTCTTATCATATAGATAATCAAAAGGGGCAGTCCCTGAGCTCGTCTCGGGGGGCCCAAAGTCTCGGTACTTTAATACAAAGGGGTAGCGTGATACATACTGAATCAACTATAAAATCTTCAAAGGAGGTTTGCGTTCCATGGCCATTCCGACTCTTTGCCGGAGTCGTCTCTCTTGCGTGCTCGGGGCTTCTGAGCGTCAATCAGGTAGTAGGAGTGGTTGCCCAACACTTTGCTGACAATGAAGGAGCCTTCCCAAGGTGCCGATAGCTTGTGCTGGCCGGCTGTCCGCTGGATCAGTCGGAGCACAAGGTCGCCCTCTTGGAAAGATCTTGGCCTGACCTTCCTATTGTAGTATCGGGGCAGGCTCTGCTGGTAGATGCCGGACCTACTGAGTGCCAACAGCCGGCCCTCTTCCAGTAGATCGACGTCGTCTTGACGTGCTTCTTCTGCTTCCTCCTTGGTGTACATGGTGACTCACGGGGAGTCGAATTCTATGTCCGCCGGGATGACGGCTTCAGCACCGTAGACGAGGAAGAAATGCGTGAAGCCGGTTGACTTGTTTGGAGTCGTGCGCAGACTCCAGAGGACGGCTGGCAGCTCCTCGAGCCAATAGCTGGCCGAACGCTCTAGTGGTTCGACCAGGCGGGGCTTGATGCCGGATAGGATGAGGCCGTTTGCTCGCTCCACCTGGCCGTTTGACTGCGGATGGGCGACGGACGCTAAGTCCAGTCGGATGCCCTGTGTTGCGCAGAAACGGGCCAAGGCTCCTTTGGCAAAATTTGTGCCATTGTCGGTGATGATGCTGTGTGGTATGCCATACCGAGTCGTAATGTCGGCGATGAAGGTTACTGCAGTCGGACCATTCAACTTCTTGATGGGTTTTACTTCTATCCACTTGGTGAACTTGTCCACTGCGACAAGTAGGTGAGTTAGGCTGCCTTGTGCCGTCTTGAATGGTCCCCCATGTCCAAGCCCCAAACCGCAAAGGGCCAGGCGATGGGAATGGTCTTGAGCGCCGAAGCCGGCTGGAGCGGCTTGGAACGGAATATCTGGCACCCTTTGCAGTTTTGGACTAATTCCTTGGCCTCTTCTAGGGCAGTCGGCTAGAAGAAACCGTGTCGGAAGGCTTTGGCGACGAGTGCCCTAGAAGCCGCATGGTGGCCACACTCGCCTTCATGAATGTCTCTGAGAATTGCTTGGCCTTGTTCTGCCTCGACACAGCGTTGGTAGACACCAGTGACACTGCGCCTGACCAGCTCTCTGTTGACTATGGTATAGGCTGCCGCTCGGCGTTGCACTTGCCGAGCCAGGATTTCATCAGCTGGCAGCTCTCTATTTACTAGGAACTTGAGGATGGGATGGGCCCATGAGGGTGCTGCTATTTCTTCGGTTGCCACTATTGCTACTTGGACAAGGGTGGCTGGGCTGGGAGGCGGCGGGCTGGGATCCGCGGCCGCTTGCTGGATCGGTGAAGTCCCTGGGCCGACTGGCGCAGTCCCCGGGCCGAGTTCTGAAGTCTTCGGGCTGACCGTCGCAGTCCCCGGGCCGACCGTCGCAGTCCCCGGGCCGGGTTCTGAAGTCCCCGGGCCAGCTTCGACTGCGGTATCTTTGGAGCCGTTTGTAAGGATTCTTGTGCCGTCTGTTGGTGCTCTTGAGTCGGATCCGACTTCTTCGGGGGGAGCTGGCACAAAAATGGAGTCTGATTCTGGCGAAGGCTTGATAGACGGCTTGAGGAGGCGCTGAAGGGCGACGCCGGATGGTATTGCTTGACCGGTGGAGCCGACTCGTGCCAGGGCGCCTGCTTGGTCGTTGTCATTTCTTGGAACATGAAGGAATTCACACCCCTCGCAAATATCCGCTGAGTTGCTGCACCAGGAAGCGGTAGCTCGCCATATTTGCATCTTTGGCGTCCCAGTCGCCAGATGACTGCTGGACCACCAAATCGGAATCATCGTAGGACAGGAGCCGGCGGATGCCGCGTTCTTTGGCAAGCCGGAGCCCGTGAACGAGCGCCTCGTATTCGGCAACGTTGTTGGAGGCAGCAAAGTGGATCTGCAGTGCGTACTTGAGCTTGTCGCCTTTGGGGGAGGTGAGGACAACGCCGGCTCCCAAGCCGGTGCGCATCTTGGAGCCATCGAAATGCATCCGCCAATGGGTGGAGTCGAGTGCTGGCAGCAGGTACTGGGTCTCGGCCCAGTCGACAAGGAAGTCGGCCAGTGCTTGTGACTTGATGGCGGTGCAGGGCTGGTAGTAGATGGTATAGGGAGCCAGATCTATGGCCCACTTGGCTACTCGGCCCGAAGCATCGCAGCTTCCGATGATCTCGGCCAGTGGAGCGGTGCAAACCACAGTGATTGGATGCTCTTGAAAGTAAGGCTTCAACTTCTTGGCGGCGAAATGCACGCCGTAGCACATCTTCTGGTAGTGGGGGTAGTTCTGCTTGGAGGTCGACAGTACCTCGCTCAGGTAATATACCGGTCTCTGGACAGGGAGCGCCTTGCCTTCCTCCTTGCGTTCAACTATGATAACTGTGCTGACCACCCGGCTGGTGGCGGCAATGTATAGGAGCATAGGCTCTTTAGGAGACAGAGCCGCCAGCACAGGGGGAGTAGTCAACATCTTCTTCAATTCGAGAAATTCTTCGTCCGCCTTGTGGTTCCACTCAAAAAAGGTGGTCTTCTTCATCAGTTGGTACAAAGGGAGAGCCTTCTCGCCCAGCCGACTGATGAATCGGCTGATGGACGCCAAGCAGCCGGTGAACTTCTGCACATCTAACAGTCGGCGGGGGACTTCCATCCTCTCGATGACTTTGATCTTTACAGGGTTGCACTCTATGCCGCGTTCGGAGACCAGGAAGCCAAGGAGCTGGCCGGCTGGTACTCCGAAGACACACTTCTCCGGGTTGAGCTTGATCTGGAATCGGGGCAGATTCTCAAAGGTTTCTTGGAGATCTTCCAACAGTGTCCCATGCTTTTCCGTCTTCACCACCACATCATCCACGTAGACGTGGCATTTTTGCCGAGTTGCTTGAGGAGACACTTCTGCATGCAACGCTGAAAGGTGGCGCCGGCATTCCTTAAGCCGAACGTCATAGTCAGGTAGCAGAAGGCTCCAAACGGCGTGATGAAGGTAGTCTTTAGTCTGTCTGCTGGGTTCAGCTTGATCTGGTGATATCCTGAATATGCATCTAAGAAGCTCAACAGCTCGCATCCGACTGTGGAGTCTATCACCTGGCCAATTCTTGGCAGAGCAAATGGATCTTTGGGGCAAGCTTTGTTGAGGCTTGTGTAGTCGATACACATCCGCCACTACTTGTTCTTCTTCAATACTAGGACCGGGTTCGCCAGCCATTCTGGAAAGAACACCTCCATAATGAAGCCGGCCGCTAGGAGTCGGGCTATCTCTTCTCCAACAACTCTTCTTTTCTCTTCCGACAGGCGACACAAGGGCTGCCTGACAGGTTTCACATCAGATCGGACATGTAACTTGTGCTCGGCGAATTCCGTCGGTACACCTGGAATGTCTTTAGGGGACCATGCGAAGATGTCTCGATTCTCATGGAGGAAATCGACGAGCTTGCCTTCCTATTTGTTGTCTAGGTTTGCGCCTATGACAGCGTGCCTTTTCAGATGCTCTGGGTCCAAAGGTATCCTCTTTGTTTCTTTAGCCGGCTTGAACGAGCCCTCAGCTTCCGACTCCTTGGGGTCGGGCGACATCTCTGGCTGCTTGCCGGCCATTGCCACAACCCGATCAAGGAGCCGCCTCTCAGCTGCGATCACCAGGGACTCGGCCAGCCGACTACTCTCGGTCGCACAGGCGGACGACTTCCTGTAGTCGCCGACCACGGTCAGAATCCTCTTTGAACTTGGCATCTTCATCTTGAGGTAAGCATAGTGGGGGACCGCCATGAACTTGGCCAAAGCAAATCGGCCAAGCAATGCTTGGTATGGGCTTTCAAGGTCCACCACTTCAAACCAAACTGGCTCTCGGCGAAAATGATCTTTGTCTCCGAAGAGGACGTCTATCTGGATCTTGCCGATTGGGGAGCAAGAAAGGACAGGTACAATGTCGTGGAAAACAGTTCGGCTGCTTTGAAGCTGTTTCTTCTTGATTCCTAATTTCTCCATGGTATCCTTGTACAGGATGTTGATGATGCTGCCTCCGTCTATCAATACTCGCGAGAAGCGAGTGGCCCGCCTATCAGTGGCCAAGGTAGCGCTCAGAACCAAGGCGTAGGAGCCTGGATTCGGCATCACCTCTGGGTGATCAACTCTGCTCCAACTGATAGGCTTCTCGGACCAATGCATGAACTCCGGAGTATCTGATGCTACTGCATTTACTTCTTGCTGCTGCAACCGTCTGCTGCGCCGATCATCAGCCATACTGGTGAACACTACATAAGCTCCGTGTTCTTCTGGGTATTCATCTTGCACGGCGCCGACTGGCCTGGCAACCGGCTGCTGGGGCGGCTGTGGAGGCGGCGGCCCAGCAGGCGAAGGAGGAAGGAGGCCGTCTCCTTTGGCAATTCTGGTGAGCTAGTGACATTTCCGGGTGGTATGGTTTGACGGCTTCGCGCCACTGTGGAACTTGCAGGGACCATCCAGAGTCTGCTCATAAGAGAAGATCGGCAACCAGTTGGACTTGTCGCCTTTCTGCCGCTTCGCCAGAGGCTGCCCCTCAGGCTGTTGGTCTTCGACTGTCGCAACCTGCCGACTACTGGAAGTCGGCTGTGGGGCCTTGCGCTTGTGATCATTCTGCTGCTGTCGCCGACTGGTGTCTCCAGCCGAAGTTCTGGGAGCTTGAGGGGCCACTTTGCCAGTCGCACTAACTTGAATCTCTGTCTTCATGGAGGAGTCGGCCGTGGCATACTTGTCTTCTATGACCAGCAACTCGTCGAGGGTCTCTGGCTCGTCGCAGAGGAGCCTGTGCTTGAGGAGGGTGCCTTCTCTGCACCCGACGGTGAAGTACTCGATAGCCTGCACCTCGTGCACGCCCTCGCAGGAGTTCCGAAGCTCGCCCCATTGCGTGAGGTAATCGCGAGTCGACTCATCTTGGCCTTGCACGCACAAGGAGAGTTGGCGTGGCTTGGGGGGATCGCTTGTACGTGCTGGTGAAGTTGCGGATGAAAGCCTCGATGAAGTCGACCCAACTGTTGATGCTGCGGGGCTTCAAACTGTTCAACCATGTCCGGGCCGTACCCTGGAGCATGAGCGGAACGTACTTCACGGCAACGCGCTTGTTGCCGTTTGCTATGTTGACGGCCGTGGAGTAGTCAACTAGCCAATCTTCCGGCTTCACGGAGCCGGTGTACTTGGGCGTGTCTCGGGGGAGCGTGAACCCTTTGGGAAAGGGCTCGTCTCGAATGCGGGGTCCGAAGCAGGGCGGGCCCAGCTCATCTTCTTCTTCCAGTGCCAGGGATGGGTGGAGTCGGTCAATCCGGTGGCGGGCGTCGTTCTCTCCGACTCCCTCTCGACGGCCGAGGCGGTTGCCGAGAGTCGGATGCTCAACAGGCGGCGGGGAGACTCGTCTTTCTCTTCGGGGTGGGGGAGGCAGGTAGTCGCCCTGCCGTTCCACTGCTCTTGGGCGGCCGTCTTGGTCGCGCTCGATGGTAATGCGAGTCCGACTGTGGCTGACAGCCGGATCCTTCTCTCTTCTTCCGCGGGCTCCGCCAGTCGGCGTCCGAGACGTCGCGCCTTGATCTCGGCGGGGAGGTCAGTCGTCATTTTGTCGTTGCAGCGCCTCCATGCGGCAGCCGGCTTCGTTCTGTGTGGCAGCCGCTTTGAGGAGTCGCTGGACTCGCTCGGTCATCAAGCGGCGCTCTTCGCCTTCGAAGTTGTCTAGTTCGTCTGCTGCCGCCTGGGCGGCGCGGATGTTCTCCGCAGGCGTGGCATACATGGGGCGATCAGCCCCGAATAGGTTGGCGATGGCCGCGCCACGTTGTCGGACCACGCCTAGGCCGCTAGGCCCAGTCGGGGCTGGTGGGCCGCCCACGGCGCGATCCATCTCACGTTGGTACGCCTCCGACAAGCGTCTCATCCTTGCCAGCTTCTTCGCGCCTTCGACGAGCTGAAGGCGGCGTGCCTCCAGCGTCTCGGCGTCAGCGTCCTCCAGAATGGGTGCCGTCAGGTCTCGCAGAGCCGCGTCGAGCGCGTCATGAGCTCCTTCACCGGAGTGCTTGCCATGACTAATAACGAGCACCTCCGTGATGGCGCTTCCGCCGCTCTCCTCGCGAGGGAGCGGCTCGTCGTAGATCACCACATTGGAGGGGAACGTGTCGAGCGACACGCTGTCGGAGTCGACCAGCATCGGGTTGGTGGAGCCTACGGACTCCAAGTCCACGGCAGGCTCGCCGGCGACGTGGAGATGGTCGAGGAGGCCCGCGAGGAGGCTTTCGGGGCCACCCGTGCCCGCATCGGATGCAGGCTCGTCGGAGATGCTAACCTCGCCAAGAAGGTCAGCGAGGCAGCTCGCCGCGCAGGCGTCGTTGATGCTTTGCAGCGCGTCAGGGCAAGCGCCATCGGGCGTGCCGGGCTGGCTACGCTCGCGGGGGAGGAAAAGGGTTCCCGTCCAGAGCAGGTCTCCGGACGACGGTGCACCTCGCCCCATGGTGGGCGCCAAATGTCGGGGGTTGGGTGCGACATATGCCAAAGGATGGCTTATCATGGTGGGAGCGAGTAGAACGTCGCCGGTGCTAGGAAACAGGATTAGGCGAAGGCATGCACGCCGGCGAATCTTACCCAGCTTCGGGGCTCTCCGGGGAGATAACACCCCTACTGCTGCTCTGCGGGGTCTCCGCATGATCACTAAGGCATAGTGACTACAAGGTTGCTCCTAGAGCTGTATTCGGGAGGTAGGAGAAGGCAAGGCTAGCTCTCCCCTTTCTATGTGATCTGGTCTAAGGCTAATGGATGCCAACCCTTTGCATGGGTGCCCGGGGGGGTTTATATAGGCCTACCCCCTGGGGATAAAATGGTAATCCGGCTGGGCGCGGGTCCCAGCCGTCTGTCTCTCAGGCTGCCGTCTTCTCCGCCGACTGTTGGGGCCCGCCATCTTGCGGGCCCCACCGGCGAGTCCGGCACTGTAGCCGTGATTCTGATGACGGAGGCTCGGTCACGGGGACATGGCAACAGTGCCGCCGTCTATCGGGCGATCACTATCGTTACTTCCCGTCTTGTCTGGTTAATGGCGCATGGGACCCGTGGGAGAGGCCGGCCGACTCTAGGGAGCCGGCTCCCACGGGGCCGCCTTCGGGGCGTATCCGCCGTCTTCCATGCTCTCACTGACTGGCGGGTCCGCCGTCTCTGAGCCGTACAAGTAGGCCATCGTGGCCACAGTGCGCCGCACACTGTGGCTGAGGTCAGGGCTGGCATGGCAACAGTGTCGGGCCACGCCGGAGATCTCCAGTGGTACGGCACACTGTAGCCATGTCGGCCCTTCGTAAGCAGGAAGTGACGGCCACGCCGTGGTCG
>NC_041389.1:362112037-362183129 GCF_002162155.2 Triticum dicoccoides | reverse complement strand
GTGCCGCCGTCTATCGGGCGATCACTATCGTTACTTCCCGTCTTGTCTGGTTAATGGCGCATGGGACCCGTGGGAGAGGCCGGCCGACTCTAGGGAGCCGGCTCCCACGGGGCCGCCTTCGGGGCGTATCCGCCGTCTTCCATGCTCTCACTGACTGGCGGGGCCGCCGTCTCTGAGCCGTACAAGTAGGCCATCGTGGCCACAGTGCGCCGCACACTGTGGCTGAGGTCAGGGCTGGCATGGCAACAGTGTCGGGCCACGCCGGAGATCTCCAGTGGTACGGCACACTGTAGCCATGTCGGCCCTTCGTAAGCAGGAAGTGACGGCCACGCCGTGGTCGTACCCGCCTCACCTATCGCGACGAGAGTAGAGTCGCGGGCTGACTCTCCATAGCCGGCTCCTCCGTAAGTCGCCGGCCATGAGTCCGCTTATCTTGGAGTCGCCATCTGAGACTCGGCTTATCTTGGAGTCGCCATCTGAGACTCGGCTTATCTTGGAGTCGCCATCTGAGACTTGGCTTATCTTGGAGTCGCCATCTGAGACTCGGCTTATCTTGGAGTCGCCATCTGAGACTCGGCTTGTCTTGGAGTCGCCAGCTGAGACTCGGCTTGAGGGGCGCAGCCTGCCCTGATGTCTTGAAAGGTTCTGGGGCTTGGGTTAGCCTACCCGTGGCCCATTACTCTGACAGACGGCGCCTGCAGGATGAACGTCCACCTCCTTGCAGGGAGAGGGCGGCGTCTCCAGCACCGGCTGATCACCCGACGCTGGGCGGCCGACTAGTCCCCCATGAAGCAGTATGTGAGAATGACGATCGTCGCCGGATCAAGCAGTTTGCTCAGTTCCTAGCAATGGAGGAGGAGGACACGATCGACCCAGCCTGCTTCGGCCCCCGCATCCGTGATGAGCCCTTCCCCAAAGGGTTCACGCTCCCTCGCGATACTCCAAGTACACCGGCTCCGTGAAGCCGGAGGACTGTCTGACCGATGCTACATGTTGAGCTTGCGTTGGTTTTTCCCTTGAAGAGGAAAGGGTTATGCAGCAAAGTAGAGTAAGTATTTCCCTCAGTTTGAGAACCAAGGTATCAATCCAGTAGGAGAAGTCGCACAAGTCACCGAATAACTGCACAAACAATCAACAAACTTGCACCCAACGTGGTAAGAGGTTGTCAATCCCTTCATGGTTATTTGCAAAAGTGAGATCTGATAGAGATAGATAAACGGTAAAGTAAATATTTTTGGTATTTTTGGTTTATAGATTGGAAAGTAAAGATTGCAAAGTAACAGATCGGAAACTAATATGATATAAAGGAGATTCAATCTAATGGAAAAGAGAACCGAGGGACATAGGTTTCACTAGTGGCTTCTCTCAAGATAGAAAATATTACGGTGGGTGAACATATTACTGTCGAGCAATTGATAGAAGAGCGCATAATTATGATGATATCTAAGGCAATGATCATGAATATAGGCATCACGTCCGTGTCAAGTAGACCGAAACGATTCTGCATCTACTACTATTACTCCACACATTGACCGCTATCCAGCATGCATCTAGAGTATTAAGTTCATAAAGAACGGAGTAACGCATTAAGTAAGATGACATGATGTAGAGGAATTAACTTAAGCAATATGATGAAAACCCCATCTTTTTATCCTCGATGGAACCAATACAATACGTGCCTTGCTGCCCCTACTGTCACTGGGAAAGGACACCGCAAGATTGAACCCAAAGCTAAGCACTTCTCCCATTGCAAGAAAAACCAATCTAGTAGGCCAAACTAAACCGATAATTCGAAGAGACTTGCAAAGATATCAAATCATGCATATAAGAATTCAGAGAAGACTCAAATAATATTCGTAGATAATCTGATCATAAATCCACAATTCATCGGATCTCGGCAAACACACCGCAAAAGAATATTAAATCGAATAGATCTCCAAGAACATCAAGGAGAACATGGTATTGAGAATCAAAGAGAGAGAACAAGCCATCTAGCTACTAGCTATGGACCCGTAGGTCTGTAGTAAACTACTCACGCTTCATCGAAAGGGTAATGGTGTTGATGTAGAAGCCCACCATGATCGAATCCCCCTGTGGTAGGATGCCGGAAAAGGCCCCTAGATGGGATCTCACGGGTACAGAAGGTTGCGGCGGTGGAAAAGTGTTTTCGTGGCTTCCCCTGCTGTTTTTGGGGTATAAGAGAATATATAGGCGAAGGAACTAGGTCAGGAGAGCTCCGAGGGGCCCACGAGGCAGGGGGGCACACCCTACCCCCCTGGGCACGCCCTCCACCCTCATGGACACCTCGTTGAGTCTCCGAATTTATCTCCAAGTCTCTTGGTTTGCTTCTGGTCCAAGAAAGATCATCGCGAAAGTTTCATTTCGTTTGGACTCTGTTTTGTATTCCTTTTCTGCGAAACTCTAAAATAGGCAAAAAAACAAAAATTGGCACTGGGCCCTCGGTTAATAGGTTAGTCCCAAAAATAATATAAAATAGCATATAAATGCATATTAAACTTTCAAAACAAATAATATAATAGCATGAAACAATCAAAAATTATAGATATGTTGGAGACGTATCAAGCATCCCCAAGCTTAATTCCTGCTCGTCCTCGAGTAGGTAAATGATAAAAACAGAATTTTTGATGTGGAATGCTACCTAACATATTTATCTATGTAATTCCCTTTATTGTGGCATGAATGTTCAGATCCTAAAGATTCAAAACAAAAGTTTAATATTGACATAAAAACAATAATATTTCAAGCATACTAATAAAGCAATCATGTCTTGTAAAAATAACATGGCCAAAGAAAGCTATCCCTACAAAATCATATAGTCTTTCTATGCACTATCTTCATCACATAAAATATTTAAATCATGCACAACCCCGATGACAAGCCAAGCAATTGTTTCATACTTTTGATGTTCTCAAACTTTTTCAACCTTCACGCAATATATGAGCATGAGCCATGGATATAGCACTATGGTGGAAGAGAAATGGTGGTTGTGGAGAAGACAAAAAGGAGGAAGATGGTCTCACATCAACTAAGTGTATCAACGGGCTATGGAGATGCCCATCAATAGATATCAATGTGAGTGAGTAGGGATTGCCATGCAACGGATGTACTAGAGCTACAAGTGTATGAAAGCTCAAAAAGAAACTAAGTGGGTGTGCATCCAACTTGCTTGCTCACGAACACCTAGGGCAATTTGAGGAAGCCCGTCATTGGAATATACAAGCCAAGTTCTATAATGAAAAATTCCCACTAGTATATGAAAGTGATAACTCAAGAGACTCTCTATATGAAGAACATGGTGCTATTTTGAAGCACAAGTGTGGTAAAAGGATAGTAGCATTGCCCCTTCTCTCTTTTTCTCTCTTTTTTTGTTTTTTTTTGTTTTGTTTTGGTGGGCTTCTTTGGCCTCTTTTTTTTGTTTTTATCTTCAACATGTGCGGAAGATCATCGTGCTATCCTTTGGTGTGGCCAAATGAGATAACAAGTGTGATAAGAAAGTGAAAAAATAGGAGACTCTCTATCATGAAGATCATGGTGCTACTTTGAAGCACATGTGCGGAAAAAGGATAATAACATCACCCCTTCTCTCTTTTTATCTCATTTTATCTTTATCTTTTTTTCTTTTTCTTTATTTTTTCTTTTTTCCTTTTCTCTTTTTTCTCTTTATTTTTTGCCCGGAGTCTCATCCCGACTTATGCGGGAATCATAGCCTCCATCATCCTTTCCTCACATGGGATAATGCTCTAATAATGAAGATCATCACACTTTTATTTACTTACAAAACAAAAATTACAACTCAATGCTTAGAACAAAATATGACTCTATGTGAATGCCTCCAGCTGTGTACCAGGATGTGCAATGAATCAAGAGTGACATGTTTGAAAGAATTATGAAAGGTGGCTTTGCCACAAATACGATGTCAACTACATGAGCATGCAAAACAATATGGCAATGATGCAGCGTCTGCTACGTCTTGAGCTTGCGTTGGTTTTCCTTGAAGAGGAAAGGGTGATGCAGCAATAGTAGCGTAAGTATTTCCCTCAGTTTTTGAGAACCAAGGTATCAATCCAGTAGGAGGCTCCTCAAAAGTCCCACGCACCCACACAAACAAACAAAGAACTCGCAACCAATGCAATAAAGGGGTTGTCAATCCCTTCACGGCCACTTGCGAAGTGAGATCTGATAGAGATAGTATGATAAGACAAATATATTTTTGGTATTTTATAATATAGATTGGAAAAGTAAAGATGCAAATAAAAGTATATTGAAAGCTTATATGATAAAAGATAGACCCCGGGGCCATAGGTTTCACTAGTGGCTTCTCTCAAGATAGCATAAGTATTACGGTGGGTGAACAAATTACTTTCGAGCAATTGATAGAAAAGCGAATAAATATGAGATTATCTAGGCATGATCATGTATATAGGCATCACGTCTGTGACAAGTAGACCGACTCCTGCCTGCATCTACTACTATTGCTCCACACATCGGCCGCTATCCAGCATGCATCTAGAGTATTAAGTTCATAAATAATGGAGTAACGCATTAAGACAGATGACATGATGTAAAGGGATAAACTCATGCAATATGATATAAACCCCATCTTTTTATCCTCGATGGCAACAATACAATACGTGCCTTGCTGCCCCTGCTGTCACTTGGAAAGGACACCGCAAGATTGAACCCAAAGCTAAGCACTTCTCCCATTGCAAAAAAGATCAATCTAGTAGGCCAAACCAAACTGATAATTCGAAGTGACTTGCAAAGATAACTTAATCACACATAAAAGAATTCAGAGGAGATTCAAATATTTCTCATAGATAAACTTGATCATAAACCCACAATTCATCGGATCTCGACAAACACACCGCAAAAAGAGTTACATCGAATAGATCTCCAAGAAGATCAAGGTGAACATGGTATTGAGATCCAAAAGGAGAGAAGAAGCCATCTAGATAATAACTATGGACCCGAAGGTCTGTGGTAAACTACTCACAACTCATCGGAGGGGCTATGTTGTTGATGTAGAAGCCCTCCGTGGTTGATTCCCCCTCCGGCAGAGCGCCGGCGAAGGCTCCAAGATGGGATCTCACGGATACAAAAGGTTGCGGCGGTGGAATTAGGTTTTCGTGGCTTGTTCTGATGTTCTCGGGGTACGTGGGTATATATAGGAGGAAGAAGTAGGTCGGTGGCCGCCCGAGGGGCCCATGAGATAGGGGGCACGCCCTCCACCGCCGTGGCCGCCTCGTCTGCTTCTTGACTTGCACTCCAAGTCCTCTGGATCACGTTCGTTCCAAAAATCACGCTCCCGAAGGTTTAATTACGTTTGGACTCCATTTGATATTCCTTTCTTCGAAACACTAAAATAGGCAAAAAAAACAGCAATACGGGCTGGGCCTCCGGTCAGTAGGTTAGTCCCAAAAATGATATAAATGTGTAAAGTAAAGCCCATAAACATCCAAAATAGGTAATATAATAGCATGGAACAATCAAAACTTATAGATACGTCGGAGACGTATCAAGCATCCCCAAGCTTAATTCCTGCTCGTCCTCGAGTAGGTAAATGATAAAAACAGAATTTTTGATGTGGAATGCTACCTAGCATAATTCTCAATGTAATTTTCTTTATTGTGGCATGAATGTTCAGATCCACATGATTCAAAATAAAAGTTCATATTGACATAAGAAATAGTAATACTTCAAGCATACTAATCAAAGCAATCATGTCTTCTCAAAATAACATGGCTAAAGAAAGTTATCCCTACAAAATCATATAGTCTGGTTATTGCTCTATCTTCATCACACAGAGTATTTAATCATGCACAACCCCGATGACAAGCCAAGCAATTGTTTCATTCTTTAGCAATCTCAAACTTCTTCAACTTTCATGCAATACATGAGCGTGAGCCATGGACATAGCACTATATGTGGAATAGAATGGTGGTTGTGGAGAAGACAAAAAAGGAGAAGATAGTCTCACATCAACTAGGCGTATCAACGGGCTATGGAGATGCCCACTAATAGATATCAATGTGAGTGAGTAGGGATTGCCATGCAACAGATGCACTAGAGCTATAAATGTATGAAAGCTCAACAAAGGAAACTAAGTGGGTGTGCATCCAGCTCGCTTGCTCATGAAGACCTAGGGCATTTTGAGGAAGCCCATCATTGGAATATACAAGCCAAGTTCTCTAATAAAAAATTCCCACTAGTATAAGAAAGTGACAACATAGGAGACTCTCTACCATGAATATCATGGTGCTACTTTGAAGCACAAGTGTGGTAAAAAAGGATAGTAGCATTGTCCCTTCTCTCTTTTTCTCTCATTTTTCTTTTTTTTTCTTTTCTTTTTTTTCTTTTGGGCCTTTCTCTTTTTTCTTTTCTTTTGGGCCTTTATCTTTCTTTCTTTTTTGGCCTTTCTCTTTTTTTTATTTTTTTTCTTTTGTAAAGTCCGAAGTCTCATCCCAACTTGTGGGGGAATCGTAGTCTCCATCATCCTTCTCACTGGGACAATGCTCTAATAATGAAGATCATCACACTTTTATGTACTTACAACTCAAGATTACAACTCAATACTTAGAACAAGATATGCCTCTATATGAATGCCTCCGGCTGTGTACCGGGATATGCAATGAATCAAGAGCGATATGTATGAAAAATATGAAGGTGGCTTTGCCACGAATACGATGTCAACTACATGATCATGCAAAGAGCAATATGACAATGATGATGCATGTCATATAAACGGAACGACGGAAAGTTGCATGGCAATATATCTCGAAATGGCTATGGAAATGCCATAATAGGTAGGTATGGTGGCTGTTTTGAGGAAGGTATATGGTGGGTGTATGGTACCAGCGAAAGTTGCGCGGCACAAGAGAGGCTAGCAATGGTGGAAGGGTGAGAGTGCGTATAATCCGTGGACTCAACATTAGTGAAAAAGAACTCATGTACTTATTGCAAAAATCTACAAGTCATCAAAAACAAATTATTATGTGCATGCTCCTAGGGGGATAGATTGGTAGGAAAAGACCATCGCTCGTCCCCGACCGCCACTCATAAGGAAGACAATCAATAAATAAAATTGTGCTCCAACTTCATCACAAAGCGGTTCACCATACGTGCATGCTACGGGAATCACAAACTTCAACACCAACATTCTTTAAATTCATAATCACCCAACTAGCATGACATTAATATCACTACCTCCATATCTCAAAACAATTATCAAGCATCGATTTGATCATAGCATCCAATTCACTTTCTATGATAGTTTTTATTATACCCAACTTGGATGCCTACCATTCTAGGACCAATTTTATAACCATAGCAAATACCACGCTGTTCCAAGAAACTCTCAAAATAATATAAGTGAAGCATGAGAGGCTAGCAATTTCTACAAAATTAAGCCACCGCCGTGCTCTAAAAGATATAAGTGAAGCACTAGAGCAAAAACTATCAAGCTCAAAAGATATAAGTGAAGCACATAGCATATTCTAATAAATTCTAATCAAGTGGGCTTCTCCAAAAAGGTGTGTACAGCAAGGATGATTGTGGAAAACTAAAAAGCAAAAACTAATATCATACATGACGCTCCAAGCAAAACACATATCATGTGGCGAAGAAAAATATAGCTCCAAGTAAAGTTACCAATGAACGAAGACGAAAGAGGGGATGCCTTCCGGGGGCATCCCCAAGCTTAGGCTTTTGGCCATTCTTGAATATCTTGGGGTGCCTTGGGCATCCCCAAGCTTAGGCTCTTGCCACTCCTTATTCCATAGTCCATCAAATCTTTACCCAAAACTTGAAAACTTCACAACACAAAACTCAACAGGAAATCTCATAAGCTCCGTTAGTGAAAGAAAGAAAAACCACCACATAAAGTACTGTAATGAACTCATTCTTTATTTATATTGGTGTTAAACCTACTGTATTTCAAGTTCTCTATGGTTCACACCACTTAATACTAGCCATAGATGCATCAAAATAAGCAAACAACACACGAAAAACAGAATCTGTCAAAAACAGAACAGTCCGTAGCAATCTGTAACCCACGTATACTTCTGGAACTCTAAAAATCCTACCAACATAGGAAGTCCTGGGCAATTTGTCTATCGGTCTACAGAAAAAAGAATCAACGCAAAAACATGTTCATGTGAATTAACAAAACTAATTTCGTGCGTTTGAAGTTTCTGTTTTTTCGCAGAATCAAATTAACTATCACCATAGGTTATCCTATAGGTTCTACTTGGCACAAACACTAATTAGAACATAAAAACACATCTAAACAGGAGGTATATGCAAAATTTATTACTAAACAGAAACAAAAACAAAAACACAAATAAAATTGGGTTGCCTCCCAACTAGCGCTATCGTTTAACGCCCCTAGCTAGGCATAAAAGCGAAGATAGATCTAAGTAGTGTCATCTTTGGCACTCAATTCATAAGTAGCTCCCATGATAGATTCATAAGGTAATTTAATTTTCTTTCTTGGAAAGTGCTCCATGCCTTTCCTTAATGGAAATTGGAATTTAATATTCCCTTCCTTCATGTCAATAATCGCGCCAATCGTTCTAAGGAAAGGTCTACCAAGAATAATAGGGCAAGAAAGATTGCAATCTATATCAAGAACGATAAAATCTACGGGCACCAAATTTCTATTTGCAACAATGAGAACATCATTGATCCTTCCCATTGACTTTTTAATGGTGGAATCCGCAAGGTGCAAATTTAAAGAGCAATTATCAAGATCATGGAAACCTAGAATATCACATAAAGTTTTCGGAATCGTAGAAACACTAGCACCCAAATCACATAAAGCAAAACACTCATGATCTTTAATTTTAATCTTTATAGTAGGTTCCCACTCATCATAAAGTTTTCTAGGTATAGAAACTTCCAAATTTAGTTTTTCATCAAAAGATTGCATCAAGGCATCAACAATATGTTTGGTAAAAGCTTTATTTTGACTATAAGCATGAGGAGAATTCTCAATGGATTGCAACAAGGAAATACAACCTTCTAAACAACAATTATCATAATCAAATTCCTTGAAATCCAAGATAGTGGGTTCAATGCTATTTAAAGTCTTGACCTCTCCAATCCCACTTTTACCAAATTTAGCATCAAGATCTAAAAACTCCGAATTATTGGGACGCCTTTTAACTAAAGTTGACTCATCTCCAGTCCCATTATTATTAAGATTCATATTGCAAAACAAATATCTAATAGGGGACACATCAATAACTTTAAGATCTTCATCATTATTGTCATGGAAACTAGAAGAACACGCCTTTACAAAGCAATTTTTTAGCACGCAATCTAGCGGTTCTTTATTTGCACTCATCAATGGAAATTCTCATAGCTTTGAGAGACTCATTGATATCATGCTTAGGAGGAGTAGATCTAAGTTTAAGAGAATCAACATCAAGCGAAAGTCTATCAATGTTCCTAGCCAAATCATCAACTTCGAGCAATTTTTCTTCAATCAAGGTATTAAAACTCTTTTGAGAGATCATAAATTCTTTCTCACTATTCTCAAAATCAGAGGGCATCTTGTTAAAATTACCATAAGAATTATTTTAGGAATTTCCATAATTATTAAAGGAATTACTAGGGAACTGTCTAGGATTAAAGTTTCCTCTATAAGCATTGTTTCCAAAACTATTCCTACCAACAAAATTCACATACATAGATTCATTATTATTCTCAATCAAAGTAGACAAAGGGTTATCATTGGGATCAATAGGAGCACTCTTAGTAGTAAACAATTTCATAAGTTCATCCATCTTCCCACTCAAAACATTAATTTCTTCTATAGCATGCACTTTTTTACTAGTAGATCTTTCGGTGTGCCATTGAGAATAATTAGCCATAATATTATCAAGAAGTTTTGTAGCATCTTCTAAAGTGATTTCCATAAACGTGCCTCCCGCGGCTGAATCTAAAAGATTTCTAGAAGCAAAATTCAATCCGGCATAAAAAATTTGTATGATCATCCATAAATTCAAACCATGAGTAGGGCAATTGCGAACCATCAATTTCATTCTTTCCCAAGATTGGGCAACATGCTCATGATCAAGTTGTTTAAAATTCATAATATCGTTCCTAAGAGTGATGATCTTAGCGGGAGGAAAATATTTAGAGATAAAAGCATCTTTGCACTTGTTCCAAGAATCAATACTATTTTTAGACAAAGACGACAACCAAACTTTAGCACGATCTCTAAGTGAAAACGGAAATAGCTTCAACTTAACAATATCATTATTCATATCTTTATTCTTTTGCATATCACACAAATCAACAAAGTTGTTTAGATGGGTAGGGCGTCTTCACTAGGAAGGCCAATGAATTGATCTTTCATAACAAGATTCAGCAAAGCAGTATTGATTTCACAAGACTCAACATCATTAAGAGGAGCAATCGGAGTACTAAGGAAATCATTATTATTGGTATTGGAGAAATCACACAATTTGGTGTTATCTTGCGCCATGGCGTCAAGTAATCCAACACACAAGCAAACAAAAAGAGGCAAACGAAAGAGAGAGGAGATTGGAAAAGAGAGGGCAAATAAAACGGCAAGGGTGAAGTGGGGGAGAGGAAAACAAGAGGCAAATGGCAAATAATATAAATGCGAGGGAGATGAGTTTGTGATGGGTACTTGCTATGTCTTGACTTGAGCGAATACCTCCCCGCCAACAGCGCCAGAAATCCTTCTTGCTACGTCTTGAGCTTGCATTGGTTTTCCTTGAAGAGGAAAGGGTGATGCAGCAATAGTAGCATAAGTATTTATCTCAGTTTTTGAGAACCAAGGTATCAATCCAATAGGAGGGTCCTCAAAAGTCCCACGCACCTACACAAACAAACAAAGAACTCGCAACCAACGCAATAAAGGGGTTGTCAATCCCTTCACGGCCACTTGCGAAAGTGAGATCTAATAGAGATAGTATGATAAGATAAATATATTTTTGGTACTTTGTAATATAGATTGGAAAAGTAAAGATGCAAATAAAAGTAGATTATAAGCTTATATGATAAAAGATAGACCTGGGGGCCATAGGTTTCACTAGTGGCTTCTCTCAAGATAGCATAAGTATTATGGTGGGTGAACAAATTACTGTGGAGAAATTGATAGAAAAGTGAATAATTATGAGATTATCTAGGCATGATCATGTATATAGGCATCACGTCCGTGACAAGTAGACCGACTCCTGCCTGCATCTACTACTATTACTCCACACATCGACCGCTATCCAGCATGCATCTAGAGTATTAAGTTCATAAAGAACGGAATAACGCATTAAGAAAGATGACATGATGTAGAGGGATAAACTCATGCAATATGATATAAACCCCATCTTTTTATCCTCGATGGCAACAATACAATACATGCCTTGCTGCCCCTGCTGTCACTTGGAAAGGACACCGCAAGATTGAACCCAAAGCTAAGCACTTCTCCCATTGCAAGAAAGATCAATCTAGTAGGCCAAACCAAACTGATAATTCAAAGAGACTTGCAAAGATAACTTAATCACACATAAAAAATTCAGAGGAGATTCAAATATTTCTCATAGATAAACTTGATCATAAACCCACAATTCATCGGATCTTGACAAACACACCTCAAAAAGAGTTACATCGAATAGATCTCCAAGAAGATCGAGGAGAACATGGTATTGAGATCCAAAAAGAGAGAAGAAGCCAGCTAGCTAATAACTATGGACCCGAAGGTCTGTGGTAAACTACTCACAACTCATCGTAGGGGCTATGGTGTTGATGTAGAAGCCCTCCATGGTCGATTCCCCCTCCGGCAGAGCGCCGGCGAAGGCTCCAAGATGGGATCTCACGGATACAAAAGGTTGCGGCGGTGGAATTAGGTTTTTGTGGCTTGTTCTGATGTTCTCGGGGTACGTGGGTATATATAGGAGGAAGTAGGTCGGTGGCCGCCCGAGGGGCCCACAAGATAGGGGGCGCGCCCTATAGGGGTGGGCGCGCCCTCGAGCCTCGTGGCCACCTCGACTGCTTCTTGACTTGCACTCCAAGTGCTCTGGATCATGTTTGTTCCAAAAGTAACGCTCCCGAAGGTTTCATTACGTTTGGACTCCGTTTGATATTCCTTTTCTTTGAAACACTGAAATAGCTAGGCAAAAAAATAGCAATACGGGCTGGGCCTCCGGTTAGTAGGTTAGTCCCAGAAATGATATAAATGTGTAAAGTAAAGCCCATAAACATCCAAAATAGGTAATATAATAGCATGGAACAATCAAAAATTATAGATACGTTGGAGATGTATCAGCGTGTCATAATAAACAGAACGGTGGAAAGTTGCATGGCAATATATCTCAGAATGGCTATGGAAATGTCGTAATAGGTAAGTATGGTGGCTGTTTTGAGGAAGGTATATGGTGGGTGTATGGTACCGGCGAAAGTTGCGCGGCACAAGAGAGGCTAGCAATGGTGGAAGGGTGAGAGTGCGTATAATCCGTGGACTCAACATTAGTCATAAAGAACTCACATACTTATTCCAAAAATATATTAGTCATCAAAATGAAGTAGCACATGCTCCTATGGGGATAGATTGGTAGGAAAAGACCATCGCTCGTCCCCGACAACCACTCATAAGGAAGACAATCAGAAAATAAATCATGCTCCAACTTCATCACATAACGGTTCACCATACATGCATGCTACGGGAATCACAAACCTCAACACAAGTATCTCTCAAATTCACAACTACTCACTAGCATGACTCTAATATCACCATCTTCATATCTCAAAACAATCATAAGAAATCAAACTTCTCATAGTATTCAATGCACTTTATATGAAAGTTTTTATTATATCCATCTTGGACGCCTATCATACTAGGACTAAATTTATAACCAAAGCAAATTACCATGCTGTTCTAAAAGACTCTCAAAATAATATAAGTGAAGCATGAGAGTTCATCCATTTCTATAAAATAAAGCCACTGCTGTGTTGTAAAAAGATATAAGTGAAGTACTAGAGCAATATTGTTTAGCTCAAAGATATAAGTAAAGCACATAGAGTATTCTAATAAATCATGATTCATGGGTGTCTCTCCCAAAAGGTGTGTACAACAAGGATGATTTTGGTAAACTAAAAAGCAAAGACTCAAATCATACAAGACGCTCCAAGCAAACACATATCATGTGGTGAACAAAAATATAGGCTCAAGTAAAGTTACCAATGGACGAAGACGAAAGAGGGGATGCCTTCCGGGGCATCCCCAAGCTTAGGCTTTTGTTTGTCCTTTAATATTACCTTGGAGTGCCTTGGGCATCCCCAAGCTTAGGATCTTGCCACCCCTCATTCCATAGTCCGTCAAATCCTTACCCAAAACTTGAAAACATCACAACACAAAACTCAACAAAAAATCTCATGAGCTCCGTTAGTATAAGAAAATAAATTACCACTTTAAGGTACTGTTGCAAACTCATTCTTTATTTATATTGGTGTAATATCTATTGTATTCCATCTTTTCCATGGTTCATATCCCCGATACTACCCATAGATTCATCAAAATAAGCAAACAACATGCAAAAAAAGAATATGTCAAAAACAGAACAGTTTGTAACAATTTGTAACTCTGAATACTTCTGTAACTTCCAAAATTCTAAAAAATTATGAAACCTGAGAAATTTGTGTACCAATCTAGAGCAAACAGAATCAGATCAAAATCACGTTTATGTGAATTATGAAAATCATTTTCCTGGGCGCAAAAGTTTCTAATTTTCAGCAGGATCAACACAACTATCACCGTAAGCTATCCTAAAAGTTTAACTTGGCACAAACACTAATTAAAATATAAAACCACATCTAACCAAAGGCTAGATGATTATTTATTACTAGACAAGAACAAAAGCAAAGAACAAAAATAAAATTGGGTTGCCTCCCAACAAGTGCTATTGTTTAACGCCCTTAGCTAGGCATAAAAACACGAAAAGGTCTAGGTATTGCCTAATAATCATAGGGCAAGTCTCGAAAACTCATCTCATACTCTCTATGTTCAGTAGCAAGTTTTTTTGTGGCAAGCAAAAGTAATCAAAAGGGCTAAATTTAGTGGGACAAAAATCCCCAAGATCAAGCTCGGGAGGAATTGGTTCCTCCTTTGGCCCTTCATATTGTACAACCAACCCATCATTATAAGCATTCTTTTGGCAAAAAGTCATGAGCTTTTGTTCAAGAGAAAATCCCAACCCGTTGTTCTAAATAGCAAAATCATCATTAAGCTCAGAAATCCTATCAACTAGAACATCGGTAGGAACCTTCTTTCTTAAATTTTCATTATAAGCAACATGATCTAAGGATCGTAAACGCATTGTGTCTTCTTGGTTAAGAGAATTGCCTCTATGGGACGACGACCCGCATCTACCCTATAATGTGCAAAAAAATCGCTAGCCTCTTTTATTGTAAATCTAAACTCATGTGCTAGAAAGATGGTAGCTTCTCGCTTAACAGAAGAATGCTCAATATTAGAGAACTCTAGAAAAATCCTTTGTATAGATGGATGCATGTGAATAAATTGTCTTTCAGGTTCAACTATGAGCAAAGATATAGCATCCACAAGACTACTAGTTTTATGGAGAATAGAACCACCCATGGTGGGTAAAGCACCAGCACAAGTAAAGAAATCTTGAATAACCCCTTTTCCAATAATATTGTCGCTACCAATGCGAAACTTTTTAGTCTAATAGTAGCTAGGTTCTTCATGAGGATTAGTATTATCAAAAGCATTAATTTTCCCACCATCATTACTACTATCTTTTTCAACAATGACCTCCCCAATTTCAGACATGGTGGCAACAAATTGATCTAACAAACGAGCACACAAAAAGCAAGTGAAGAAGACGAACAGAAGAGAGGCGGAGAAAAGGCAAATCTTTTTGAAAATTGTTTTAGAGGTTGGGGAGAGGAAAACGAGAGGCGAATGGCAAATAATGTAGTGCAAGAGATGAGAGTTTATGATGGGTACTTGGTATGTCTTGACTTGGTGTAGATCTCCTAGGCAACGGCGCCAGAAATTCTTCCTGCTACCTCTTGAGCTTGCGTTGGTTTTTCCCCTGAAGAGGAAAGGGTGATGGAGCAAAGTAGAGTAAGTATTTCCCTCAGTTTGAGAACCAATTTATCAATCCAATAGGAGACACAACAAAAAAAGACACATCCGTGACATTTTGGGCCGAACGAAAAAAAATTATGTCATACATATGACACTTCTATGACGATAATTGTGACAAAACCCGGTATCATCATAGATGTGGTGGGCTCCTACTTCTATGAAAAAAAAATCATGACAGAAAATGGGCCTTTCGTCCTGGGCGGGCCGGAGACGCAGCTGCATGACATTCTTTGGGCCGTCCATGACGGAAAAAACCGTGGTAGAAGCGAGGGGGGGGGATTTCGGGGAGTTCCCGGTTACGGTGGGAGGTCGGGGGCCAAGCGATGTGCGTTTCTCTCATACACGTACGCGCATGTGTGCGAGGCATTGGCTCTAACTGAACCCGAACGAGGCGTTGGGCTCTAACTGAACCCGAGCGATTGCACTGTAGGCTACGCGTTACTGAACCCGAGTGATCGATCGATGGCTGTTAACTGAACCCGATCGAGCTATTCCTTCACTACTGCTGCTAACTGAAGTCGATTGATGTTGCCTCTGGGATGAACAGTGAGTGTTGCGGGGGGGGATGGATGAACAGTGAGCGATGGCGTTGCCTCTGGATGAACAGGACCCCGTGGTGTGGTGGAGGGCTGGATGAACAGTAGACGGTGGAGGGGTGGTTGAATAGGACCCCATGGTGTGGAGGGCTGGATGAACAGTAGACAGTGGAGGGGTGCCCGTGGAGGGGTGGTTGAACAGTAGCTGGTGGAGTAGCGCGCGGTGGAAGCTGGATGAACAGGAGCCCGTGGAGGCTGGAGGAGGTCGACGGTGGAGATGAACAGTATCTCGTGGAGTCCCGTTTTGCGGTACGCCACACCCCTCCCGATGAACAGGACCCCCGTTTCGACCGTAGCGCTCCAACACAAGTCTGTTTTGTCCGTTTTGCGGTACGCCACACCCCTCCCGATCAACAGGACCCCGTTTCGACCGTAGGAGGTCTGTTTCGTCCGTTTCGTGGTATGCCACACCCCTCCCGATCAACAAGACCCCCGTTTCGACCATAGGAGGTCCGTTTCCTCCATTTTGCGGTATGCCAGACCCCTCCCGATGAACAGGATCCCGTTTCGAAAGTGGCCGGTCGAACACAAGGCCATTTCCTCCGTTGTGCGGTATGCCAGGCCTCGTTTCCATCGCCTATTCCGTCCAAGCCCTCCCGATGAACACGACCATGCATTCCATTCCGACCCAGCTGGTTGACTCCCACACGTTCTGTTGCCTCTCGATGAACACGACGCATTCCGTTGCCTCCCCATGAACACGATGCATTCCGTTGCCTCCGCATGAACACAATGACGACGCTGTTTCTCTGTTCTGACCCATCCATGTACACGATCCCTCGCCATACGAATGCATGAGCAGGCGTTCGAGACCCCGCCTGTATGTACACATACGTGGCCATATTTTCTTTCTTGCACCCTGGCCGTTGTACATACGTGTACATGCTACGTGCGCGCCTCTACTACGACACGTACGCGCCTCTACTACGACACGTGCGCGCCTCTACATCGACCAGTATATATGTACGTACACGTTCGCGACCAGAATGACAACGCTACGTACGCTTCGACCAGGTGGGTCCCGGCTGTCAGGCACTTCCTTGCCTGCAAAGATGTAGCTGGTGGGTCCCAGCAGTCAGGGGGGCGAATCGTTTTGTTTTTTTGCCCGGACGCACTTCCTTGCGTGCGAAGGTGTAGCTGGTGGGTCCCAGCAGTCAGGGGGGAAACGTTTTTTTTTGCAAAATACGGTGGCCCATCCGGTGGGTCCCAGCTGTCAGGTGGAGGAATAATTATTTTACGCGTAATAAGGGGGCACTTCCTTGCGGCCGCCATGGACCCAGCTATTAGCCTCTCCACGCACAGTACTCTTCCGAAGGAAGTCGGTCGTTGACCTCATTGACCACGCCGCGCCTAGAGCACCACGGCGGTGGACGATGGCGAGGCCGAGGAAGGGGACAACGCGGAGCCGGGGAAGACGCAACAGTGGATGCCCACACGAAGAGGAGTACGAGGGTTCACTGGTTCGGCTGCGGTGTGAGGCTGCCATCGCCGTAGAATAACAGGGGGTGTGGGTGAGTAGAGGGATGGCCTGGCTAGATGTGGGAGTAGTAGGGGGCGGTGAGGCCTCCACGGTATCACAACCAGTCATGGGAGGCAGGAGCATGCGGTACGACCAGCGCTGCTTTGTGCGGCTGGAGAACGAAGACCAGAGGTTGAAGAAGCACTACGGCCATTGGATGGACATCGTACGGTCACTGGAGTATTGACTAAGTTGAAAAGCCCTCCATCCCCGTCAACTTAGTAGGCCCACAAGTCAGCCTGCCACTATACTGGGTCCCAGCTAGCAGGGGGAGTATTCATTTTTTTTGCGTAATAAGGAGGCACTTCCTTGCGTGCGAAGATATAGCTGGTGGGTCCAAGCTGTCAGCGGCGGTAACATTTTTTTCACGAAATACAGAGGCCCTTTCGGTGGGTCCCAGATGTCAGGTGGAGGAATCATTATTTTGCGCATAATAAGGAGGCATTTCCTTGCGTGCGGCCGTGGACCCAGCTGTCAGCCTCTCCACGTACAGTCCACTTCAGATGCATGTCGGTCGTTGACCATGTTGACCAGGCCGTGCCGAGAGCACTAGGGCGGTGGATGACAGTGAGGCCTAGGAAGGGAACGACACGAAGGCAGGGAAGACTCGGTAGTTGTTTCCCATGCGGAGGGGAGTACGACTGTACGAGGGTTTACTCGTTCGTCTGCCGTCGCCGGAGAATAACAGCAGGTGTGGGTGAGTAGAGGGATGGCTAGGCCAGCGATGGGAGTACGGTGGGGCGGTGAGACCTGCGTGGCAGCACAGTCGGCCGCGGGGAGGAGGGAGCGGGCAGTCCTGCTGGCGCTTGTTTGAGCGGCTGGAGCAGGAAGAGCAGAGATTGAAGAAGCACGACGGCCGTTGGATGGACATCCAACAGTCACTGCTTGTGTGTCAACCTTTTTTTTATGAAAGCCTCAAATCTGTGGAAAATAGCATACAACCCATCTGTCATTATTTCTAATAATTTACATCCCATTTGCTAATTCTTAAGGTTTTTTTATACCATATTCTTTTTGTTAGCATTACAGCCCATATTGTGGCCACGGTTAAAAAATTATATGAAATTTTGCATATTTCGGTGCGGTCTGAACTGTTTTTAATCCCGAAATTTCGACTCACATTCAAATTGATTTTAAAAATAAATGTATATCAATATAAAATCCAATAAATTCTCCATGCATAAAAATTAATGTAATTTAAAATCTCGAAATGGAAAAAAGATATTTGAAACTAATTGCCAGTTTGATGTGTTTTAAAAATGTACAGCCCATTTCTCATTACTGATGGGCCATTTTCTCGGCCAGCCGAATGAAAGCTCTCCTCGTCTTAAAAGATTTGCAGCCCAACAGGCCTGACAAAGCGACTTACTTGGCAAATCACAAAAAAACTGGGCTATGGCCATGGAGCCAGCTGTCAGCCTCTCCACATACAGTACTCTTCCAATGGAAGTCGTTCCTTGACCACGTTGACCATGCCGCGCGGAGAGCACCACGGCGGTGGACGACGGCGAGGCCTAGGAAGGGGACGATGCGGAGCCGGGGAAGACGTGACAGTGGAAGCCCGCGCGGAGAGGAGTACGAGGGTTCACTGGTTCAGCTGCGGTGTGAGGCTGCCGTCGCCGCAGGGCCTGGCCAGCGGTGGGAATAGTAGGGGGTGGTGAGGCCTCTGCGACAGCATAGCCGGCCACGGGAGGCAGGAGCATGCGGCACGACCAGCGCTGCTTTGGGCGGCTGGAGCAAGAAGACCATAGGTTGAAGAAGCACTACGGCCGTTGGATGGACATCGTACGGTCACTGGAGCTAGAATAGTTCATATTGACTAAGTTGACAAAGCCCTTCGTCCCCGTCAACTTAGTAGGCCCACAAGTCAGCCTCCCACCAAGGTGGGTCCCAGCTAGCCGGGGGAGTATTCATTTTTTTGTGCGTAATAAGGAGGCACTTCCGGTGGGTCCGAGCTGACAGTGGGAGAAACGTTTTTTTCATGAAATACGGTGGCCCGTCAGGTGGGTCCCAGCAGTCAGGGGGCAAACGTTTTTTCGCAAAATACGGTGGCCCGTCCAGTGGGTCCCTGCTGTTAGTTGGAGGAGTCATTATTTTCCGCGTAATAAGGAGGCACTTACTTGCTGCGGCCGTGGACCCAGCTGAGACTCTCCACGTACAGTATACTTCCGATGGAAGTCGTTCCTTGACCATGTTGATCTCGCCGCGTTCCGTTGCATGCATGCGTCCATGGGCGTGGTGCGTCCCCACTGTCAGCCTCTCACGTACAGTCATCTTCCGATGACTCTCGGTTGTTGACCATGTTGACCACACCGTGCCGAGCGCACCCAGACTGGAACGACCCGGAGATGGGGAAGACGGGGCAGTGGAGTCGCAGATGGAGAGGAGTGGGAAACTTCAGTGGTTCGGGTGCGTGGCAGCATAGCCGCGGTGCCGCCCACGGGAGACAGGAGCAAGAACAGGGGTTGAAGAAGGAGCACGGCTGTTGGATTAACATCCAACGGTCTAGCTGCTAGAATCATTTGTTGATTAAGTTGACAAAGTCGTGCGTACATGTCCACTTAATAGGCCCACAAGTCAGTCACCAAATCTGACGGGTCCCAGCTGTCATGGGAAGAATATTTTTTTTTCGCAAAACAAGGAGGCACTTCCTTCCGTGCGAAGATACAGCCGGTGGGTCCCAGCTGTTGTTGTGGTTCTAAGTCTGACAGTAGAAAGGGGGATAGGTATGGAGAGGCAAGATCCTAGCTATGGAGTAGTTGTATACGCGAGAGATTTATGAGTTCAGGCCCTTCTCGGAGGAAGTAACAGCCCTACGTCTCGGAGCCCGGAGGAGGTCGACTGGATTATATGAGTATGAATTACAGGGGTGCGAACCCTTTACACTGAGGAGGGGGTGGCTTATATAGAGTTCGCCAGACCCCTCCGACCCTCAGTTATGCAGGGTTTAAAGTACATTAAGACAGGGGGTTACTGGTAACGCCCACATAAAGTACTATGAAGACCATAAAAGCTACTTAATGACAGACCGTTGAATGCAGAGTGACTTTAGATCTCCTAGCCCTCGAGTGGTTATCTTCATCGTCGAGTGTCCTCGAGTCCGTCGAGTGGATCACCTCGAGGTCGACTGACAGGTAGTTTCTTCTAGAGATTTCCTTGGATAGGGTAGCTTAGACAGGTCCATGACCCTACCCTAGGTACATAACATCATCATTAGCCCCCGAATGGATCGAGGTTTGAGTGGGAAAAGAGTTGAGAATTCCTCCGACCCATTTTTCGTGCTATGAGTATGGCTTGTCTTGGATCAATGAACTTTTAGGTGACGACATCAACTTCTTTTTCAGTCTCCTTGATCCATTCTTTATATCTGTCGAGTGAAGTTTTCGCCTGGAGAGCTCTGAGTGATGGAGTGGAGGGGATCTTCTGCCTGACGAGCTGTTCTGCACGCCGTGGATTTTGCGGGATTCAAATTTTGGGAAGTGCGCGGGACGGGGCGTAGCCGCAGCAATCAGACGGGATAAGGCAGGGACGCCTCAATCTCCGCACCACCTTTTTCGTCACGTATCGCACGCGCGACTGTTGTGGGATTTGACAAGATCGTCCGAGCCTATGTGTCAGCCACTCGGGTGCAGCCTTACATAAAGCGCCGGACGGGGGTTTTTCAACAATGCACCCTCATTCCTCCTTCTTCTCCAGATTTCTCCGCCGTGTTTGCCTCTGAAGGAAATATGCCCTAGAGGCAATAATAAAGTTATTATTTATTTCCTTATTTCATGATAAATGTTTATTGTTCATGCTACAATTGTATTAACCGGAAACATAATACATGTGTGAATACATAGACAAACATAGTGTCACTAGTATGCCTCTACTTGACTAGCTCATTAATCAAAGATGGTTAAGTTTCCTAACCATAGACATGAGTTGTCATTTGATTAACGGGATCACATCATTAGGAGAATGATGTGATTGACTTGACCCATTCCATTAGCCTAGCACTTGATCGTTTAGTATCTTGCTATTGCTTTCTTCATGACTTATACATGTTCCTGTAACTATGAGATTATGCAACTCCCGTTTTCCGGAGGAACACTTTGGGTGCTACCAAACGTCACAACGTAACTGGGTGATTATAAAGGAGTACTACAGGTGTCTCCAAAGGTACATGTTGGGTTGGCGTATTTCGAGATTAGGTTTTGTCACTCCGATTGTCGGAGAGGTATCTCTGGGCCCTCTCGGTAATGCACATCACTATAAGCCTTGCAAGCAATGTAGCTAATGAGTTAGTTACGGAATGATGCATTACGTAACGAGTAAAGAGACTTGCCGGTAACGAGATTGAACTAGGTATTGGATACCGACGATCGAATCTCGGGCAAGTAACATACCGATGACAAGGAGAACAAAGTATGTTGTTATGCGGTTTGACCGATAAAGATCTTCGTAGAATATGTAGGAGCCAATATGAGCATCCAGGTTCCGCTATTGGTTATTGACCAAGAATAGTTCTAGGTCCTGTCTACATAGTTCTCGAACCCATAGGGTCCGCACGCTTAAGGTTTCGATGACAGTTATATTATGAGCTTATGAGTTTTGATGTACCGAAGGAGTTCGGAGTCCCAGATGAGATCGGGGACATTACGAGGAGTCTCGAAATGGTCGAGACATAAAGATCGATATATTGGACGACTATATTCGGAGTTCGGAAAGGTTCCGAGTGATTCGGGTATTTTCGGGGGTACCGGGGAGTTACGGGAATACGAGGAAGAAGCAATGGGCCTCATGGGCCAAGTGGTGGAAGAGAGGAGGCAGGGCGCGCGGCCCCCCTAGCCCAAACCGAATTGGACTAGGGGGCCGGCCCCCCCTTTCCTCTTTTTCCTCCCTCTCCTTCCTTCTCCTTCTCCTTCCCTTCCTTCCCCTCTCCTAGTTGGACTAGGAAAGGAGGGAGTCCTACTCCCGGTGGGAGTAGGACTCCTCCCTGGAGCGCCCTCCCTTGGCCGGCCGCCCCCTCCCCCTTGCTCCTTTATATACGGGGGCAGGGGGCACCCCATGGGACACAAGTTGATCTACGGATCATTCCTTAGCCGTGTGCGGTGCCCCCCTCCACCATATTCCACCTCGGTCATATCGTCGCGGAGTTTAGGCGAAGCCCTGCGCCGGTAGAACATCATCATCGTCACCACGCCGTCGTGCTGACAGAACTCATCCCCGACGCTTTGCTGGATCGGAGCCCGGGGATCATCATCGAGCTGAACGTGTGCTGAACTCGGAGGTGCGGTACGTTCGGTATTTGGATCGGTTGGATCATGAAGACGTACGACTACATCAACCGCGTTGTCATAACGCTTCCGCTTACGGTCTACGAGGGTACGTGGACAAAACTCACCCCTCTCGTTGCTATGCCATCACCATGATCTTGCGTGTACGTAGGAATTTTTTTGAAATTACCAGGTTCCCCAACAGTGGCATCCGAGCCAGGTTTTATGCATAGATGTCATATGCACGAGTAGAACACAAGTAAGTTGTGGGTGATACAAGTCATACTGCTTACCAGCATGTCACACTTTGGTTCGGCAGTATTGTGAGATGAAGCGGCCCGGACTGACATTACGTGTATGCTTAAGCGAGACTGGTTTCACCGTTATGAGCACTCGTGCTTAAAGGTGGCTGGCGGGTGTCTGTCTCTCTCACTTTAGCTGAGTTGAGTGTGGCTACGCCCGGTCCTTGCGAAGGTTAAAACAGCACTAACTTGACGAACTATCGTTGTGGTTTTGATGCGTAGGTAAGAACGGTTCTTGCTAAGCCCGTAGCAGCCGCGTAAAACTTGCAACAACAAAGTAGAGGACGTCTAACTTGTGATGCGATATGTTGTGATGTGATATGGTTCTTGCTAAGCCCATAGCAGCCGCGTAAAACGGCATGTTGTGATGTGATATGGTCAAGACGTGATGCTATATTTTATTGTATGAGATGATCATGTTTTGAACCGAAGTTATCAGCAACTGGCAGGAGCCATATGGTTGTCGCTTTATTGTATGAAATGCAAACGCCCTGTAATTGCTTTACATAATCACTAAGCGGTAGCGATAGTCGTAGAAGCAATAGATGGCGTAAACGACAACGATGCTACGATGGAGATCAAGGTGTCGCGCCGGTGATGATGGTGATCACGACGGTGCTTCGAAGATGGAGATCACAAGCACAAGATGATGATGGCCATATCATATCACTTATATTGATTGCATGTGATGTTTATCCTTTATGCATCTTATCTTGCTTTGATTGACGGTAGCATTTTAAGATGATCTCTCACTAAAAATTATCAAGAAGTGTTCTCCCTGAGTATGCACCATTGCCAAAGTTCGTCGTGCCCAGACACCACATGATGATCGGGTGTGATAAGCTCTACGTCCATCTACAACGGGTGCAAGCCAGTTTTGCACACGCGGAATACTCAGGTTAAACTTGACGAGCCTAGCATATAACAAACATGGCCTCGGAACACGGAGACCGAAAGGTCAAGCGTGAATCATATAGTAGATATGATCAACATATTGATGTTCACCGTTGAAACTACTCCATCTCACGTGACGATCGGACATGGTGTAGTTGATATGGATCACGTAATCACTTAGAGGATTAGAGGGATGTCTATCTAAGTGGGAGTTCTTAAGTAATATGATTAATTGAACTTTAATTTATCATGAACTTAGTCCTGGTAGTATTAGCATATCTATGTTGTAGATCAATAGCTCGCGTTGTTGCTTCCCTATGTTTATTTTGATATGTTCATAGAGAAAATTGTGTTGAAAAATGTTAGTAGCAATGATGTGGATTGAATCCGTGATCTGAGGTTTATCCTCATTGCTGCACAAAAGAATTATGTCCTTCATGCACCGCTAGGTGACAGACCTATTGCAAGAGCAGATGCACACGTTATGAACGTTTTATATGATGACTACTTGATAGTTTAGTGCACCATGCTTAACGGCTTAGAATCGGGACTTCAAAGACGTTTTGAACGTCATGGACCATATGAGATGTTCCAGGAGTTGAAGTTAATATTTCAAGCAAATACCCGAGTTGAGAGATATGATGTCTCCAACAAGTTCTATAGCTAAAACATGGAAGAGAATCGCTCAACTAGTGAGCATGTGCTTAGATTGTCTGGGTACTACGATCGCTTGAATCAAGTGGGAGTTAATCTTCCAGATAAGATAGTGATTGATGGAATTCTCTAGTCACCATCACCAAGTTAGTAGAACTTTGTGATGAACTATAGTATGCAAGGGATGACGAAAACGATTCCCAAGCTCTTCGTGATGCTGAAATCGACGAAGGTAGAAATCAAACATCAAGTGTTGAGGATTGACAAGACCACTAGTTTCAAGAAAAGGGCAAAGGGAAGAAAGGGAACTTCAAGAAGAACGGCAAGCAAGTTGTTGCTCAAGTGAAGAAGCCCAAATCTGGTCCTAAGCCTGAGACTAAGTGCTTCTACTGCAAAGGGACTGGTCACTGGAAACGGAACTACCCCAAGTGATTGGCGGATAAGAAGGATGGCAAAGTGAACATAAGTATATTTGATATTGATGTGAACTTTACTAGTGTTTATAGCAACCCCTCAGTATTTGATACTAGTTCAGTTGCTAAGATTAGTAACTCGAAACGGGAGTTGCAGAATAAACAGAGACTAGTTAAGGGTGAAGTAACGATGTGTGTTGGAAGTGGTTCCAAGATTGATATGATCATCATCGCACACTCCCTATACTTTTGGGATTAGTGTTGAACCTAAATAAGTGTTATTTGGTGTTTGCGTTGAGCATGAATATGATTTGATCATGTTTATTGCAATACGGTTATTCATTTAAGTTAGAGAATAATTGTTGTTCTGTTTACATGAATAGAACCTTCTATGGTCATACACACCAACGAAAATGGTTTGTTGGATCTCGATCATAGTGATACACATATTCATAATAATGAAGCCAAAAAGATGCAAAGTTAATAATGATAGTGCAACTTATTTGTGGTACTGCCGTTTAGGTCATATTGGTGTAAAGCGCATGAAGAAACTCCATGCTAATGGACTTTTGGAATCACTTGATTATGAATCACTTGATGCTTGCGAACCATGCCTCATAGGCAAGATGACTAAAACTCCGTTCTCCGGAACAATGGAGCGAGCAACAGATTTGTTGGAAATCATGCATACTGATGTATATGGTCCGATGAATATTAAGGCTCGCGACAAGTATCATTATTTTCTGACCTTCATAGATGATTTGAGCAGATATGGGTATATCTACTTGATGAAACATAAGTCTGAAATGTTTGAAAAGTTCAAAGAATTTCAGAGTGAAGTAGAGAATCATCGTAACAAGAAAATAAAAGTTTCTACGATATGATCGCAGAGGTAAAATATTTGAGTTATGAGTTTGGCCTTCAGTTAAAACAATGTGAAATAGTTTCACTACTCACGCCACCTGGAACACCACAGTGTAATGGTGTGTACGAACGTTGTAACCGTACTTTATTATATATGGTGCGATCTATGATGTTTCTTACCGATCTACCACTATCGTTTTGGGGTTATGCATTAAAGACAGCTGCATTCACATTAAAAAGGGCACCATCTAAATCCGTTGAGACGACACCGTATGGTTTAGCAAGAAAACAAAGTTGTCGTTTCTTAAAGTTTGGAGTTGTGATGCTTATATGAAAAAGGTTTTCAACCTGATAAGCTCGAACCCAAATCGGAGAAGTGCGTCTTCATAGAATACCCAAAGGAAACTGTTGGGTACTCCTTCTATCACAAATCCAAAGGCAAAACATTCGTTGCTAAGAATGGATCCTTTCTAGAGAAGGAGTTTCTCTCGAAAGAAGTGAGTGGGAGGAAAGTAGAACTTGATGAGGTAACTGTACCTGCTCCCTTATTGGAAAGTAGTTCATCACAGAAATCTGTTCCTGTGACTACTACACCAATTAGTGAGGAAGTTAATGATGATGATCATGAAACTTCAGATTAAGTTACTACAGAACCTCGTAGGTCTTCCAGAGTAAGATCCACACCAGAGTGGTACGGTAATCCTATTCTGGAAGTTATGTTACTAGACCATGATGAACCTACGAACTATGAAGAAGCGATGGTGAGCCCAGATCCCGCAAAATGGCTTGAGGCCATGAGATCTGAGATGAGATCCATGTATGAAAACAAAGTATGGACTTTGATTGACTTGCCCAATGATCGGCGAGACATTGAGATTAAATGGATCTTCAAAAGGAAGACGGACGCTGATAGTGTTACTATCTACAAAGCTAGAATTGTCGCAAAAGGTTTTCGACAAGTTCAAGGTGTTGACTACGATGAGAGTTTTTCACTCGTATCTATGCTTAAGTCTGTCTGAATCATGTTAGCAATTACCTCATTTTATGAAATCTGGCTAATGGATAAACAAAATTGCATTCCTTAATGGTTTTCTTAAAGAAGAGTTGTATATGATGCAACCAGAAGGTTTTGTCAATCCGAAAGGTGCTAACAAATTGTGCAAGCTCCAGCGATCCATCTATGGACTGGTGCAAGCATCTCGGAGTTGGAATATACGCTTTGATGAGTTGATCAAAGCATATGGTTTTATACAGACTTTTGAAGAAGCCTGTATTTACAAGAAAGTGAGTGGGAGCTCTGTAGCATTTCTAATATTATATGTGGATGACATATTGTTAATTGGAAATGATATGGAAATTCTGGATAGCATGAAAGGATACTTGAATAAGAGTTTTTCAAAGCAAGACCTTGGTGAAGCTGCTTACACATTGAGCATCAAGATCTATATAGATAGATCAAGACGCTTGATAAGATTTTTCAATGAGTACATACCTTGATAAATTTTTGAAATAGTTCAAAATGGAACAGTCAAAGAAGGAGTTCTTGCCTGTCTTACAAGGTGTGAAGTTGAGTAAGACTCAAGACCCGACCATTGCATAAAATAGAAAGAGAATGAAAAGTCATTCCCTATGCCTCAGTCATAGGTTCTATAAAGTATGCTATGCTGTGAACCAGACCTATTGTATACCTTACTCTGTGTTTGGCAAAGGAATACAATTTTGATCTAATAAGTAGATCACTGGACATGGGTCAAGAATATCCTTAGTGAGGACTAAGGAGATGTTTCTCGATTATGGAGGTGATAAAAGAGCCCGTCGTAGAAGTTACAACGATGCAAGCTTTTACACCAATCCAGATGAGTCTAAGTCTCAATCTGGATACATATTGAAAGTGGGAGCAATTAGCTAGAGTAGCTCCATGCAAAGCATTGTAGACATAGAATATTTGCAAAATACATATGGCTCTGAATGTGACAGACCCGTTGACTAAGCTTCTCTCATGAGCAAAACATGATCACACCTTAGTACTCTTTGGGTGTTAATCACATAACAATGTGAACTAGATTATTGACTCTAGTAAACCCTTTGGGTGTTGATCACATGACGATGTGGACTATGGGTGTTAATCATATACAGATATGAATATTGGTGTTAAATCACATGGCGATGTGAACTAGATTATTGACTCTAGTGCAAGTGGGAGACTGAAGAAAATATGCCCTAGAGGCAATAATAAAGTTATTATTTATTTCCTTATTTCATGATAAATGTTTATTGTTCGTGCTAGAATTGTATTAACCGGAAACATAATACATGTGTGAATACATAGACAAACATAGTGTCACTAGTATGCCTCTACTTGACTAGCTCATTAATCAAAGATGGTTAAGTTTCCTAACCATAGACATGAGTTGTCATTTGATTAACGGGATCACATCATTAGGAGAATGATGTGATTGACTTGACCCATTCCATTAGCCTAGCACTTGATCGTTTAGTATGTTGCTATTGCTTTCTTCATGACTTATACATGTTCCTGTAACTATGATATTATGCAACTCCCGTTTGCCGAAGGAACACTTTGGGTGCTACCAAACGTCACAACGTAACTGGGTGATTATAAAGGAGTACTACAGGTGTCTCCAAAGGTACATGTTGGGTTGGCGTATTTCGAGATTAGGTTTTGTCACTCCGATTGTCGGAGAGGTATCTCTGGGCCCTCTCGGTAATGCACATCACTATAAGCCTTGCAAGCAATGTAGCTAATGAGTTAGTTACGGAATGATGCATTACGTAACGAGTAAAGAGACTTGCCGGTAGCGAGATTGAACTAGGTATTGGATACCGACGATCGAATCTCGGGCAAGTAACATACCGATGACAAAGGGAACAAAGTATGTTGTTATGCAGTTTGACCGATAAAGATCTTCGTAGAATATGTAGGAGCCAATATGAGCAACCAGGTTCCGCTATTGGTTATTGACCAAGAATAGTTCTAGGTCATGTCTACATAGTTCTCGAACCCGTAGGGTCTACACGCTTAAGGTTTCGATGACAGTTATATTATCAGTTTATGAGTTTTGATGTACCGAAGGAGTTCGGAGTCCCGGATGAGATCGGGGACATGACGAGGAGTCTCGAAATGGTTGAGACGTAAAGATCTATATATTGGACGACTATATTCAGAGTTCGGAAAGGTTCCGAGTGATTCGGGTATTTTCGGGGGTACCGGGGAGTTACGGGAATACGAGGAAGAAGCAATGGGCCTCATGGGCCAAGTGGTGGAAGAGAGGAGGCAGGGCACGCGGCCCCCCTAGCCCAAACCGAATTGGACTAGGGGGCCGGCTCCCCTTTCCTCTTTTTCCTCCCTCTCCTTCCTTCTCCTTCTCCTTCCCTTCCTTCCCCTCTCCTAGTTGGACTAGGAAAGGAGGGAGTCCTACTCCCGATGGGAGTAGGACTCCTCCCTGGCGCGCCCTCCCTTGGCCGGCCGCCCCCTCCCCCTTGCTCCTTTATATACGGGGGAAGGGGGGCACCCCATGGGACACAAGTTGATCTACGGATCGTTCTTTAGCCGTGTGCGGTGCCCCCCTCCACCATATTCCACCTCGGTCATATCGTCGCGGAGTTTAGGCGAAGCCCTGCGCCGGTAGAACATCATCATCGTCACCACGCCGTCGTGCTGACGGAACTCATCCCCGACGCTTTGCTGGATCGGAGCCCGGGGATCGTCATCGAGCTGAACGTGTGCTGAACTCGGAGGTGCCGTACGTTCGGTATTTGGATCGGTTGGATCGTGAAGACATACGACTACATCAACCGCGTTGTCATAACGCTTCCGCTTACGGTCTACGAGGGTACGTGGACAACACTCTCCCCTCTCGTTGCTATGCCATCACCATGATCTTGCGTGTACGTAGGAATTTTTGTGAAATTACTACGTTCCCCAACAGCCTCTGCCTCCGTGCCGCTGTTCCGTGCGTGTTTCACCGGCGACGATGGTGAAGGAGAGGACGGGGGCCCTGGAGCGGGCGAAGAAAGCGACGGCGAAGGCGAAGGGGAGGGGAACCAGTCGGAGTGGCTCTTCATCAAGGACCGGCCTGCTGCCGGGCTGGATCTAGGGCGACTGGATCCGCTCGACAATTAGCCAGGCGGATCTCGACGACCTAGCTAATGGAGGGCTGATCCCCCATGGATCAGCGCGGCTCCCGGGGAGGGAGTCAGAGCCGCAGCCTCAGGAGGGTGAGTGCGTTCTTCTGGCCACCCACGTTGACCGTGGGTTTTCTTTGCCGCCCCATCCTTTCTTCCGGGGTTTTTTGAATTTCTTTGGGGCACAACTCCATCACTTCACGCCCGACACCATAGTGTACCTCGCCGCCTATGTGTCTTTGTGCGAGTGCTTCTTGGGCTGCCGGCCTCACTGGGGTCTCTTTAAGCACATCTTCACGTGTCGCTCCTAGACGGTGAAGAAGGCAAATCCGAGGGACGAAAGGAGACATGTGATTCAGATGTGTGGGGTCCTTGGGGTCCAGTTGAGTGGGAAAAGTTCTTTTTCGACCATGGTTTTGCCCAACTCCGTCCGCGGGTGGCAGTCGACTTGGTTTTACTGCAAGGACCAGCCGACGCCAGGGCAGTCGACTGGGCTCCCTCCCTTTTCCATGGAACGAGTGCAGAAGCCCTCCTCTTTGAAGGTGGTCCTGGAGGAGAAGGCGCAGGTGAAGGTGCTGGTCGAGCGTGTCGTGCAGCTCATCCGCGATGGGGTGACTGGTATGGACCTCCTGGAGGTCTTCCTCTGGCGGCGCATCCAACCGCTCCAATTTCGAGACCATCCTATGTGGATGTACTATGGGACTGAGGACACCACTCGGATCCATCCGGAGGAGATCGACGACGCCACGCTGGAGCGGTGGATGGGAAGCATTACGGGGAACAAGGACAACCCCCGAGGAGCCAGGAGGGTCGTTCCACTCGACCAATCATATGAAGTTGACAAGGTCCAATTTGACATTTCCGGCTGCGATTCTGTTTTTTCCATTCTGTCTGTTTGAAATCAACCGACTGACTTTTGTCTTGTTTGTTGTCTTCTAGGACACGACTGAAATGTACTCGATGCCCAACAGGGCGCAGGAACAAGCCGAGGAGGGAGAGGCGAGTGGAGGTGAAAGTGAGGAAGAGGAGTGGCAATCTGACGGCGAGGGGGAAGAGGTTGAAGACGGCTCCAGTGAGGAGGAGGAAATGGAGGTCGATCCTCCTTGCACGGAAAGGCGATCCAAGCTCGCCCACGACCCCGCGAGGGAGCACGGCAAAGCGGCTGCGCCCGTTGTGCCATCGACAAAGCGCTCTCGGGCGGCCTCACCGGCGCCGACTGAAAAAGCGCCGAAGCATCCGCGGGCAGAGTCATCCAAGCCGCTGAAGGCCTTGCCCAAATTGAAAATGGCCATTCCCACCATATCCGGGTAACAGCGGGATTTGTGTTTCCTTGTTCAGCTCGAGCGAACTTCCGGTCGACTCATCGATTAACGGACTGGTTTCTGAAATCTGCAGTGCTGCTACCTCCGAGACCTCCGCCAAGGATGGTGACCAAGAAATGGAAGACACTGTCACCTCCAACCCCGGTACATTCTCTTTGTAGTTTTCGTTTTTGGTTGATTGTATCTTCGTTTCCAATTATGGATTTACCTTGCAGCTCCTCGCCACGTCATTGATCTCCCTGATGACGATGACGAGGTGCCCCTGAGGGCGAGGAAGAATAGACAGGCTGCAGCTGGCAAGACCACTCGGACTGCGTCAGCACCTGAGGTACTGGTTCAAGAAGATGGCGACATCGCTCGGCATTCTGTGACCTTTGCTATGCCGCTGACGAGTGCCCGGCCTTCGTCGTCGACTGCTGAACCGCCATCCCTTTTCGCCACGCACCACGTCCCAGAGGACCAGGCGGGCGCAGCTAAGGAGGCTATACGCCAGACGGGGATTATGATGGAGCAGGTGAAGGCAATCCGGGAAGCCAGTCAAGCGGCTTACGATGCAAGCTCATCCCTTCAGAGCAATGTCCAGGTTAGTTGGCAACTGCCTGTTCTGTTAGGATATGTTGTGTGAAGATTTCCTTGAAGATTTCCTTTCCAAAAATCTTTGTGTCTGTACACCCACTGGGTGTGCCGATTGGGTTTGTAGACTAGTTGGGGCACGCTGAGTGCACCCACTGGGTGTAGTTCCCGAGACTATGGTGGACTACTGACAGTCGACTGTAGTCTTTGTAGTTGAAATTTATTCACTCGGTCTGGTTGAACCATGTCGAGTGGAACATTAGGAACTGTGGGGGCACACTGAGTGCACCCACTGGGTGTAGTCCCCGAGACTATGGTGGACTACTGGCAGTCGACTGTAGTCTGAAGAACTCTCTCTCTCTCTTTTTGGTTGACTGATCGGATCGAGTCGGTAGAACTAGTGGGGGCACGCTGAGTGTACCCACTGGGTGTAGTCCCCGAGACTACTGTTGAATCTTTTGATTCAACTGTAGTCTTAGAAACGTTACTATTTTTCTCTTAGTTACTCGGAAGTAACCTCTCTTTAATGTCTGTCGACTGACTCTTTGTAGAAATCCTGCGAGCTCGTGGCCCGTTACACTTATTTGGAAAATAAACATATCCAGCTCGACCTTGACTTGAAACTTGTTCAGGAGAACTTTCAGAAGGCGAAGGACGAGGCAAAAGGTACGATTGGTGAGAACTTGACAACTGTTTCCTTCCTTCCGCACATTATTGATTCTGACTTCCTTGTCATTTTGCAGAAAAAACGAAGGAGGCTCTGAAGAAGAAGGACCAGGAACTTGCTGAGGCGCAGAAGGCTGCATTGGATAAAATGAAGCTTGCGGAAGAGAAGCTGGCTTCAGTCAGCAAACTCGAAGAAGAGAACGTCAACTTGAAAGCCGCTCTCGACGCGGCCAACAAGGAAGTCCGCCGTCTGAAGAAAGACAAGATCGCTCTGAGTGACAAGGTGAGTGAACTGGTGGGGAAGAAGAATGATCTGGAAGCTTATCTGGGAGGGCTCGCCAAGAAGTTGTTCCTCATGCTTGAAGGTAACCTTTTTTCACTCGACTGACTCGTCACCGTCGATTCGTCGCGGATCAGTTGGTTTATGTTTGACTTGTGTTTTCAGAATTCTGCCAAAACTTTGAGGAAGAGACCAGCCGAGTGGAGACAGGCTTGGACCCCATCAACTCTCCAGTGAAGGATGAAGCTGCCATGAATGTGCTTCGACTGGAGTCTCGCATCGCTGGTGTGGTGGACTATCTGGCCAGGCTGAAGGCAGCAACATCGTGAATTGACACGACACTTTGGCTAGGGGGGACGCTTCAGAACGACCTCGAGTCTTTGATGACTCGACTGAATGAAGTCCCAGGCCGAGTGCAAGAGTGGAAGAAGTCTTCTGCCAGGTGCGGTGTTGACATAGCTCTGTCTTTAGTCTGTGTTCACTGCAAAGACGCACGAGAGGAAAATCTGGCGTCCCTCAAGGTGGCCAATACTAAGAAGCATGACTTCCGATCCTTCATGGAGACATTCATTGTTGCTGCCACTCGGATTGCTGATGGAATCGACCTGGATGAGTTCGTCGCGCCTTCCAGTCCTCCACCGGAGGAGTAAAATACTTCTATGCCTTAAATTTGCCTCAGAATGCTGAGTGGTTTTGTAACCGATAAACTTTAACAGGCTTGACGCCTGAGCACCTATGGACCTGTAGGGTGCTATCTGAACTTGGTTTTACCGTTGAATATGTTTGCATCTGCTTTCGAGTGAACACTGCTTTTCACTCGGGATATATCTTAGTGCTGGTGACGTACTCTTGCAGGTTGGAGTACAAGTTGCAGTCGACCTGCATCCTTGCGGGTCGGGACATAGCGCACATTGTATTTGTGGCGGATCTCAGAAGGAGAATGTATCAGTCGACCTGTACCTCGTCGTCCTTGTGAGTCGAAATGGATTTCAAACTTAAGCGAGCACTGGGCTGCAGCTAAGCCCCCGAGTGGGAGGTTTGCTCTCCACTTGGTAGGATTTTCAAAAACTTAGGCGAGCACTGGGCTGCAGCTAAGCCCCCGAGTGGGAGGTTCGCTCTCCACTCGATAGGATTTTCAAAAACTTAGGCGAGCACTGGGCTGCAGCTAAGCCCCCGAGTGGGAGGTTCGCCCTCCACTCAATAGGATTTTCAAAAACTTAGGCAAGCACTGGGCTGCGGCTAAGCCCCCGAGTGGGAGGTTCGCTCTCCACTCGGCAGGATTTTCAAAAACTTAGGCGAGCACTGGGCTGCAGCTAAGCCTCCGAGTGAGAGGTTTGCTCCCCACTCAGTAGGATTTTTTGTGGCACACCTCCGAAGGAGAAGGTAACAGTCGACCTGCACCTCGCCCTCCTTGTGGGACGCACATTGTATTTGTGGCGTAGCTCGGAAGGAGTAGCAGTCGACCTGCACCTCGTCTTCCTTGCGGAGCGCACATTGTATTTGTGGCGTAGCTCGGAAGGAGTAGGTAGCAGTCGACCTGCACCCCATCTTCCTTGCGGAGCGCACATTGTATTAAGTACTTAGGCGAGCACTGGGCTGCAGCTAAGCCCCCGAGTGGGAGGTTTGCTCTCCACTCGGTAGGATTTTCATATACTTAGGCGAGTACTTGGACTGCGGCTAAGCCTCCGAGTGGGAGGTTTGCTCTCCACTCAGTAGGATTTTCAAATACTTAGGCGAGTACTTGGACTGCAGCTAAGCCCCTGAGTGGGAGGTTTTCTCTCCACTCGGTAGGATTTTCAGATACTTAGGCGAGTACTTGGACTGCAGCTAAGCCTCCGAGTGGGAGGCTGGCTCACCACTCGGTAGGATTTTTAAAACTTAGGTGAGTACTTGGACTGCAGCTAAGCCCCCGAGTGGGAGGCTGGTTCACCACTCGGTAGGATTTGAAAGTACTTAGGCGAAACAGATTCGCAGCTAAGCCCCTGAGTGGTAGACTGGCTCACCACTCGGCAAGGATTTCTTTTACAAACTTAGGCGAAATGGATTCGCAGCTAAGCCACCCACTGGGGAACTTCTCATGTAAACAAAAGTAACAAAAATCACTGGGAAAATTGTAACACTCTTGTCTTTGATAAATAAACTACATAAGTACTTTTATTACATCTCATCCGAGTCAACACTTAAGTATAAAAGGGGCGGAGCAGCTCCGCGTTCCAAGCTTGGGGTTCGTCAATCTGGTGACCAACATTGTAAAGGCGGTACGCTCCATTGTGGAGAACTTTGGTAACGATGAAGGGACCTTCCCAAGTAGGAGCAAGCTTGTGTGGCTTCTGCTGATCCACTCGGAGAACCAAATCTCCTTCTTGGAAGGCTTGACTCTTGATGTTTCTGGCATGGAAGCGACGTAAGTCCTGCTGATAAATGGTTGATCGGATCATTGCCATCTCTCTTTCTTCTTCTAGGAGGTCGACTGCGTCTTGTCGGGCTTGCTCTGCTTCATCTTCAGTGTAGAGTTCGACTCGGGGTGCGTTGTGAAGCAGGTCACTTGGCAAGACTGCTTCGGCTCCGTAGACCAAGAAGAATGGAGTTCTCCCAGTCGACCGATTAGGTGTGGTCCTTAATCCCCAAAGTACTGACGGAAGTTTGTCGACCCATGCACCAGCCACATGCTTGAGATCGCGCATCAGTCGGGGTTTCAGCCCTTTGAGAATTAAACCATTTGCTCGTTCTGCCTGTCCATTCGACTGGGGGTGAGCGACTAAAGCATAGTCGACTCGTGTGCCCTGAGATGTGCAAAAGGCTCTGAATTCTTCGGAATCAAAGTTTGACCCATTATCAGTGATGATGCTATGTGGAACTCCATATCTGAATATCAACTCCCTAATGAAGCTGACAGCAGTGCCGGCGTCAAGATTCTTGACGGGTTTAGCTTCAATCCACTTAGTGAACTTGTCGACTGCCACTAGCACATGGGTGAAGCCGCTTCTACCTGTTCTCAGTGGTCCAACCATATCCAATCCCCATACAGCGAAAGGCGAGACGAGTGGAATGGTCTTCAAGGCTGAGGCGGGCTTGTGTGACATATTGGAGTAAAACTGACATCCTTCACACTTGTCGACTATCTCCTTTGCCATTTCATTTGCTCTTGGCCAGTAAAATCCCGCTCGGTATGCTTTAGCCACAATAGTCCGAGAGGACGCATGATGGCCATAGGTCCCCGAGTGGATGTCGTTGAGAATTATTCGACCCTCTTCCGGCGTTATGCATTTCTGACTGGCTCCAGTCGCGCTTTCTCTGTACAACTGTCCCTTCATGACAGTAAAGGCCTTGGATCGACGGACGATCTGTCGAGCCTCTTCTTCATTCTCTGGGAGCTCTTTCCTTAGGATATATGCAATGTAAGGCACTGTCCAGTCGGGAGTGATAACCAAAACTTCCATGATCAGGTCGACCACGGCTGGGACCTCGACTTCAGTCAGATCCATGGTACTTTTTGGATGCGAGGCTTCTTCGGTGAAAGGGTCCTCTTTAACTGATGGCGCGTGGATATGTTCCAAAAACACACCACTGGGAATGGCTTCTCTCTTGGAACCTATCTTTGCCAAATCATCAGCTGCTTGATTCTTCAGTCGGGGTATATGATGAAGCTCCAACCCCTCGAATTTCTTTTCCAGCTTTCTTACTGCATTGCAGTAACCAGTCATGGCTGGGCTTTTGATGTCCCACTCCTTCATCACCTGATTGACCACCAAATCAGAGTCGCCATAAACCATAAGGCGACGGATGCCGAGTGAGATGGCCATGCGCAACCCATACAAAAGTGCTTCATATTCTGCTTCATTGTTGGAGGAATCAAAGTGGATCTGGAGCACATATCTGAGCTTATCTCCTCGGGGGGAAACCAACACTACCCCAGCACCGGAACCATCCAACATCTTAGAACCGTCAAAGAACATGGTCCAATGCTCCGAGTGAACTTGAGTCGGTAGTTGCTGTTCAACCCACTCGGCGATGAAATCTGCTACTGCTTGGGACTTAATGGCTTTCTTTGCCTCAAACTTGATATCAAGGGGAAGGAGTTCAATCGCCCATTTTGCCACTCGACCAGTTGCATCTCTGTTGTGCAGAATCTCTGACAATGGGGCGTCACTGACGACTGTAATGGAATGATCAGAGAAATAATGAGCAACCTTCTTCATGGTCATGTAAATCCCATATACAAGCTTCTGATAATGAGGGTATCTTTGCTTCGATGGGGTCAACACTTCGGAAAGATAATAAACTGGGCGCTGAACTTTGAAGGCTTTCCCTTCTTCTTCCCGCTCGACCGTAAGTACTGTGCTGACGACTTGTCCTGTGGCTGCAATATAAAGCAACAAAGGCTCTTTGCTGATTGGAGCAGCAAGCACCGACTGGGTGGAGAGCAGAGCTTTTAGCTCTGCAAACGCTGCATCAGCTTCTGGAGTCCACTCGAACTTGTCTGACTTCTTCATCAGTCGGTAAAGAGGCAATGCCTTTTCACCGAGGCGAGAGATGAATCGACTTAACGCGGCCAAGCATCCAGTAAGCTTCTGGACATCGTGCACACGCACAGGGCGTTTCATTTGGAGTATAGTGCCAACTTTTTTGGGGTTGGCGTCGATTCCTCGTTCGGAAACGAGAAAACCGAGTAACTTTCCACCAGGAACTCCGAATGTGCACTTTGATGGATTAAGCTTGATATCATACCTCCTGAGATTGGCAAATGTTTCAGCGAGGTTAGTCAACAGGTCAGAACCCTTCCGTGATTTGACCACAATATCATCCATGTATGCTTCCACGTTCTGACTGATTTGAGTGAGTAAACACTTCTGAATCATCCTCATGAACGTTGCTCCGGCATTCTTGAGGCCGAATGGCATGGTGACATAGCAGAAGCACCCGAATGGAGTGATGAAAGCTGTTTTGATTTCGTCGGGTCCATATAGACGGATCTGATGGTAACCGGAATAAGCGTCTAAAAAGACAGGCGCTCACATCCCGCAGTTGAGTCGACTATTTGGTCGATGCGGGGGAGAGGAAAATGATCTTTCGGGCAGGCCCGATTGATATGTTTGAAATCAATGCACATGCGAAGTGACTTGTCCTTCTTGGGGACCATGACAACATTGGCGAGCCACTCAGAGTGGTAAATTTCTCAGATAAACTCTGCTGCCAGGAGCCGAGCCACCTCCTCGCCAATGGCCTTTCTCTTCTGGACGGCAGACCGTCGAAGATGTTCTTTGACAGGTTTCACCTTTGAGTCGACTCGTAGACGATGCTCAGCCAGCCCCCTGGGAACACTCGGCATGTCAGCAGGCTTCCATGCGAAGATGTCCCAGTTCTCACAGAGGAACTGGATGAGCGCTTCTTCCTATTTAGAGTCGAGTGTTGTGGAGATATGAGTCGGAGCAGCGCTGGGGTCGGTCGGGTGGATGTGAACTGGCTTTGTCTCACTGGACGATTAAAACGCCGACTATGTAGCAGGCTTCTTAGCTCGCAACAAATCACTCGGGTCTGCATTTTCCTGGTGTTCCTGCCACTCTTCTGCTACCATCTGAGCATCGGAAATCTTTGAGCCTTTCTGAAAGCACTCTTCCGCCTTCTTGCGATTACCAGTAACAGTGATCACACCTTTGGGGCCGGGCATCTTCAATTTGAGGTACACGTAACATGGTCGAGCCATAAAACGTGCGTAAGCTGGCCTGCCCAAAATAGCGTGATAGGCACTCTGGAAATCCACAACCTCAAATGTCAGCTTTTCCTTGCGGAAATGCTTTGAATCGCCGAAAACCACATCAAGAGCAATTTGGCCGAGTGATTCAGCCTTCTTCCCAGGAATGACTCCATGGAAACTCATGTTGCTGGAACTGAGTCTGGACATCGGAATGCCCATTCCCTTCAGTGTCTCCGCATACAATATATTCAGGCCGCTGCCACCATCCATCAGAACCTTAGTCAGTCGAGTGCCTTTGACGACTGGGTCTACCACCAAAGCTTGCCTCCCAAGGGTGGCTATGTGTGTCGGATGATCAGACTGGTCGAACATGATGGCGGTCTGGGACCATTTCAGATAACTGGGTGTCGCCGGAGCAACCATAATCACCTCACGGTTGATAACTTTCAATCGACTTTTGCTCTCAACATCAGCAAAAATCATCAGGGTGGAATTGACATGGGGGTATCCTCCATCACTGTCCACTTTTTCCTCAACCTTGTCTGACTCCTTTTCCTTATCCTTGGGTTGTTTCCCCTGAAACTGCTGGATTAAGAGTCGGCACTGGCGAGTGGTATGTTTTGGGTAAATGAAGTTACCCTCCTCGTCTTTCTTCATGTGGATGTGGCATGGAAAATCCATCATGTCGTTTCCTTCCTTGTCCTTCACCTTCTTGGGGTTCCAAGATCCTTTGGGCTTCCCTTTAAACTTGCCCTAAGTCACAGCCAAGGCTTCTCCGGGAGCAGCTGGCTCGGCTTTCCGCTTCTGCTTCCGACTGGAGTTCCCTCCTCCAGTTTCATGAGCAGTCGGCTTGTACTTGCCACTCCGGAGTCGATCCTCTTCTTCACCATTGGCATATTTGGTGGCAATCTCCATCATTCGACTCAGAGTCATGTCTCCGGTCCGACCGAACTTCAAACTTAACTCCCTGTTCTTAACGCCTTCCTTGAAGGCACAGACTGCTTGGTAATCAGATACATTCTCCACTGTGTGATGCAATGTGATCCACCTCTGGATGTAATCCCTCAGGGTCTCATTCGACTTTTGCACGCAAACCTGCAGCTCTGTCAAACCTGTTGGTCGCTTGCAAGTTCCTTCAAATGTCCTGACAAACACTCAGGCGAGATCCTCCCAAGTGTAAATGCTGCTTGGTGCCAACTGATTCAGCCATGCTCTGGCCGAGCCCTCCAAATAAGAGGTAGATGTTTCATGGCCACCTCATCATTGCCGCCGCCAATCTGAACAGTCACTCGGTAGTCCTCAAGCCAAGTATCGGGCTTGGACTCACCAGTGAACTTACTAACTCCAGTCACCAACCTGAAGTTGGGAGGGATCACCGCGACCCTAATGGCTCTGCTAAAACACTCTAGTCCTGAAACATGAACTCTGCTGCTGGTGGGCATATCTCTATCATGACCTTCTCGGTGAGCTCTGTTCTGATCGACTAAACCCTGAACGATAATGGATCTTGCATCAAAGCCTGGTTCTCTGGGGTCGACTGGAACCCTTCGTCCAACACTGTGCTGGCGCATGTCATCTTGCTGTCGAGGGGCGTACGACCCACCCCTTGGGGGAGGAGTAGGCACTCGACGCCGATCATCACGGTTGAATCGGTCATCGTACTGATCACGTCGACCTCCACGTCCCTCACGCCGCGGGGGCGATCTTGGGCTATGGGCTGACTGGACTGAATTCGCAGCGACGGATCTACTGTGAATCCTGTTCCGCGACTGTGATACGGCTGAATTTTGATCTCCTGCCGCCCGGAGCAAATCCCTGATCTGCATCAAGCCTCTGCCAGCCTCTGACTGGGAAGGCTGAATTGACTCTGCTATACGGATTGCAGCTGCTAAATTCTGGATCGGAGTCCGATATACGTGAGTAGGTGGTGGAAAGAGCTGGCGTCGACTGCAGTCCGGGACCCATTGTCGTGCACGCTCGTCGAGTGCTCGCTAAAGGTTCTCCAGTCGAGTGCGCTCAGCCAGGTTGGCCAAACGCGCGTCCTCCAAGGCGTGAGCCTCGGGGGTTTCTCTAATGATAGGAGTATGCAGCGCATCCATGTTCCAGCGGCGAAGATCTTCTCTTTGCAGCGAAGTGAGTGGCTCGGGTTGATACTCCTCGTGGACCTGCGCTGGGTCGCCTCCATCGTCGCCTTCGTCAGCACAGGAGAAGCCGGGAGGACTGCGCGGTCCATTGACCATCAGAACCTCCGCCGCAGAATCACTGCTGTCGCACTCGGATGCAGTCTCTACGGAGCCGGTTGAATAGGCCGTAGAGAGATTCGTCGGGCTCGATTGCCGCAACTTGGGGGGTGGTCGACTGGCGAGCCACCGCGTGCCTCACCCACCACTGAAGCCTCGACCGACCGGAGCGCTTGCGCCGACGGGAAGCAGGGAGGGAGGACGACACAACGACCGACCGATACTGGGTCGACAGTTGCCGCAGGAGGACGCCGCGGACACACGCACGAAAGTGTGTTGCTCCGCAGACCGGGAGCGCGTCGATGTCAAGTGGAGCCTCCTGAAGCCAAGCAGAGTCGTCGGCGATGAACGTGAGCGCGCCGAGACGGATCTCGCGGCCCTCGACCAAAACTCCGCCTGAAACCATGATGAAAGAGACCGGAAAAATTGCAACTTCTCCAATAAGTCGCTAAGACACCTGCCCCACGGTGGGCGCCAACTGTCGTGGTTCTAAGTCTGACAGTAGAAAGGGGGGTAGGTATAGAGAGGCAAGATCCTAGCTATGGAGTAGTTGTATATGCGAGAGATTTACGAGTTCAGGCCCTTCTCGGAGGAAGTAACAGCCCTACGTCTCGGAGCCCGGAGGCGGTCGACTGGATTATATGAGTATGAATTACAGGGGTGCGAACCCTTTACACTGAGGAGGGGGTGGCTTATATAGAGTTCGCCAGACCCCTCCGACCCTCAGTTATGCAGGCTTTAAAGTACATTAAGACAGGGGGTTACTGGTAACGCCCACATAAAGTGCTATGAAGACCATAAAAGCTACTTAATGACAGACCGTTGCATGCAGAGTGACTTTAGATCTCCTGGCCATCGAGTGGTTAGCTCCATGGTCGAGTGGTTATCTTCATCATCGAGTGTCCTCGAGTCCGTCGAGTGGATCACCTCGAGGTCGACTGACAGGTAGTTTCTTCTAGAGATGTCCTTGGGTAGGGTAGCTTAGACAGGTCCATGATCCTACCCTAGGTACATAACATCATCAGCTGTCAGGTGGAGGAAACATTTTTTTAGCTTAATAAGGAGGAACTTTCCTTGCGTGCGACCATGGACCTCGTGGGTCCCAGCCGTCAGGCTCTCCACGTACAGTCCTCTTCCGATGACTCTTGTTTGTTGACCACACCGCACCGAACGCAGCGAGGCGGTGGACGACGGCGAGGCCCCGGACGGGAACGACTCGGAGATGGGAAATGCGGCAGTGGAGTCGCAGATTGAGAGGAGGAGAAGGGTTATAACTGGTTCTGTTGCGGCGTGGAGCTGTAGTCTGTGGAGAATAACAGGAGGTGTCGAGGGGTGGAGGGATAGCCTGGCCGGCGGTGGGGTAGTGCTTCGCAGCGATGCATGATAAGCAGAGCCGCTAGCCGCTGGAGGCCGGACCAGGAGGTCCCGGTGACGCTGGAGGAAGAAGACGAGAGATTGAAGGTGCATGCCGGTCGTTGGATATAAATACAATGGCTATGGATGACACAATCATTTGTTGACCAAGTTGACAACGCCTTGCGTAGGCTTCGACCTATTGGCCCACATGTCAGCCTGCAAAAATGTGGCATATATTTAACCCATGTTTTCTAGAATGTACAGTCCATTTGTTGGGCTGGGTGAACAAATAATTTCGCGTCAATCAGGCCCATTTATATTTTCTAAGAAATCCCAGCCCATTTGCACTTCCTTGAAATACACGTATTAGGTGGGCTCGTTATACATATAATGTTATGTTAGAAGGAGCAATTAATATCAAAGAATAAACCGGAGAGGCACAGTTTTTATATATAATTAACAAATTAGCGAGTTATTGCTCAAAATAAAAATGAGCGCGTTATTATTAAATTGGTCCTTAAAATCTTCGTAAGCTTTTGTACGCAATCACCAGGATTTTCCTTGCCTGTGAGTGAAAAACAACCATGATTTTCCTTGCCAACTTCCATTAAACATTTACTTTTATAAGTTAATAACACGTGGAATGTTTTTATAATGTATATATAAGTCTCTATAAAATATACGGTAATAGTAATAATATAAATATATATAAAGTGGTTAGAAGGGAAAACATAAATTGGACACAGCATTACTTTTATAAGAGACCTGCGTTTTATACCCCATAGTAGGCATACTAACAAGTTCACACACAACAGAAAAGGTAAACATTCATATCAAACTCAGGTTCACAGGACACGTTCATATTCATAGCCAACATTCACTATGAACAACTCAAAAGATTCATATATACACAAGCTCAACATATCTATGCATCCAAATGATTGATAGATCACACGACAATATTGATACGTCCATTTTGCATCATGCTTTTATATCAATATTTATTGCATTATGGGTTGTTATCTATCTATTATATACATAATACAGAAGGCAAACAAGCCATTAGGTTCGTCCACATATGCTAATATTATTTCCACCGTTTGATTAGAATAATAATGGCTGAGATTTAAAACATTTTACGTAACATGTTATTGTTTACGGACGAGCACATTGAACCGTCATGTGTACACACATATATGGTAATATATATATATATATAAAGAACTATAGATGGATGCCTATTCTAAGGAAAAAATTCTAGATGGATGCCCTTAAAAAAGGTCTAGACGAATTCAGCCCTCCCACACATATAGCCAGGGTTGGTCACGGCTCCTCATCCAAAAGAAAAATAAATCAATCACGTATGAAGGAAACTATAAAGCAAGGAAGGAGAAAAAAGGAAGAAAACTACAAACAGTTCGTATACGATACGGAGATAGCAGGAGAGATCGATAGCTTAAAAAAATTCAGATCGCCGCCGGCAGCGTGGCCAACTCCTCCTCCTACTACTTCTTGGTGCTTCCACCTTTGACAACAGATTCTTAAGCGAGATGCCGCCGACTGATTGCATGTACTGTTGGCCTCTCATTGTAGCATCTCACACCATAATCTCTTATCCGCTTTCATGGCCCTCATGGAAGCAAGAAAAGTACTAGCCAAGAAACCAATTTTTGCCGCTGAAGAGAAAGCAAAAAGTGGTTGATTCAGATCACCGGTGGCAGCGTGGCCAACTCCTCCTACTTCCTTCGTGCTTCCACCGCTGCCAACAGATCCTCAAGCGAGATGTCGCCGATTGAAAAAAAAAAGATTGCATGTATTGTTGGCTTCTCAGCATTGCGTCGCACACCATTATCTTTTCTCTGCTCCCATGGCCCTCATGCAAGCAAGAAAACTAACTTCTGCCGCCAAAGGGAAAGGTAGCAGGTCCATTACTTCAGCCGACCTGCTAGCGATGGCGGATCTTACGGATAATTTTGATTGATGAGAATGTGCGGAGGTGGAAGCTGTGCCACCAAACCAGTTGATTATAATCGTATTCCGCACTATAAATAAGATGAATGCAATCTGCTCTCACAATGGAACAGGACAAAGAATCTCTTTATGCTTTCATCAGTTGTGCAACCAAATAAGTTGATTATAATCGTCATCTGCACTATAAATAAAATGAATGCAATCATCTCTCACAATTGAATAGGAAAAAGAATCTCTTCCAGTCATCTACGAGGTAAGCATGCTAGCCTTGGTTTAGTCTGCAGATACTTCTTTCTTAGGCTGCATGTCAGATATAAAGTCCTTTTGATGTGTATGTAGTGCAGTTTTTATTCGTTAAGAACCTAATTAATACCAGTCCACACATGTAAACTGCACTTAATTTCTTCGTATTTCTACTTTCATTATTTACCTCGAATTTACTTTGGTAATAATATGTTTTTCATTTGGGTTGGAAGGCACCTTGCAAAAAGTAAAATTAATTAGGGAGGGCAGAGATTTGAAATTACACCATCCCAAATTAATTTCTATTGAGTTGTCTAAATGCAAAACCAAAAAAAAAAGTTGATCCGTATGGACTAAGGAGATATGTAGCTAGGATATTTGAAATTCTGTCCTAAAGCTCAACGTATATGTATGTGGTAATATAATTAGTAGTATATATTATGGTCGATCGAATTGTTTTAAATACACTACTCTATTTATTTTGATAGCCTGTCTCAGGTCACACGTGCATTTTTCTATATATAATACTACAAGAGTGTCGTACATATGGAAGCAGAGGGTATTCATGACAGCAGGATACACGCCAGATATCACGATATGGTTAGCGAATCCAGCGTACTAACGATATCAGCATACACGTGGATGCCTGTCAACCTAGCGGATCCAGCATACTCTCTAGAGCAGCACACATTCGGATGAGTGGCAAATTGAAGTCTGAACAATACAAGTATTAACCTTTACCCAAGAGAAATTCTCTCTCAATATTTGTTGAAGATAATCAATGGTCATGTGTCTCATGTTGCTATGCAGATTAACCATGGCACGCGGCAGCCTCAGCCATCACGTACACAAGTTATGCATCAACAGAGAAGTCGTAATCATCCAGACGCTTGGTAGGTGTGGCTTTCCAACAAATGCAGACACATGCATGGAAGGGTATACAAAATCAAGAGGCCATGCATGCACAATGGACACTGAGTGGGTCCGGATATGAGATATTGCTTCCAACTGCCTAGCATAAAGTCTCTAATGAGCCCAAGTGAAATTTTCAATGTCGCCCCGTCAAATCTGATGAATGCACATAGGCGCCCTGAGTTATGATAAGGTTACAACAAGAATGCATGGTGATAACGATCTGGCGGGTCGGCGGCAAGGTCTGTGATAAGCCAGTATAACGATATTGGCTGAGAAAGCATCGATGATGTCAAAAGGACGCGAGATAGGGACCTTGAATTTAATCTATCTATTTTTTTGCAGGAAAAATTTAATATATCTATTTATCTTCGAGATTACTATACATGCATCATTTATTACCCAAGCGGTTGATAGGAAAAAGGCATGTCCACGCCAAGCAATGAAAAAATTACACAAACCAAGGTACATAAGAATGAGGTAAAGTTTTTTAGTACCAGTACGATCACATACTTTTTAGTAGCATGCACGCTTCTCGCACAATGGATGATATGTACACACAGTACTTATTGAAGCAACTGCTTTAGGGGTATTTTGGCTTCAAGTTGCAATCTAATTAGTTTGGTCAAAATGAATGATAATGGGCCAAATTTATTAAATTTGGCAATTAAAATATAAATTCCCAACATGTAATCCCACTGTTTGTTTTTACTTTGTTTGTTTGTATTGAAGGAAAACAAGTGCTAATGTAATATCCATCGGAGTCAGATGTATCAAAACTTCAATGTCCATAGGTTACTTAAAAGTGCAATTTTCCCTTAAAAGACAACCATAGGAATACAAAATATAAAAATCACTTTGGATTTTACAATAGTTGTTACCAAAGGAGAAGTGTTAAACTGGGAACAATCAAATGTATGTTGCAAAATTAATTTTAGTGTTTATCAACAAGTGATTGCAATATGAGTAAAGGAAGAGAATATAAACTTTCAATACATGTCAGCTCGGTCGATTTAATCCTTGGCAGAAAATTACAAAATAACAATGAAAAGATGACCAAAAAGGGTGTGATGATTCTATAACGGAATGATGTATATTAGTAAGTTATGATTTTCATGGCAGGCTACACATTTTTGGATTTTCATTGTGGCACACCTAAGTCAATACCAAAACAAGTTCAACATGTTGCAATTGTGATACACTATTATATGTTAGTTCAAATGTATATAGCATAAGTACACCAACATTAAATGTGAACATACTAGATGTGTAAAAATACGAGGAAGATAATAGATAAAAAATCTAGCCGCGCAAATGCGCGGGTCACCCTGCTAGTTACACATTATATCTCAATACTTATGGCTATTCTCTCTTATTTTACAAGGTTTACCATGAAGAGGGGGAATGCCGGCAGCTGGAATTCTGGCTGGAAAAGGAGCAAATGTTGAGAACCTATTCTGCACAACTCCAAAAGACCTGAGACTCCATGAAACAACTTTTTAGATTTAATAAGAATTTTTAGGCAAAAGAAATAGGCCAGGGGGCCCACACCCTGTCCAGGAGACAGGGGGTGTGCCCCCCCCCTGTAGGGCGTGCCCCTATCTCCTGGGCCCCCTGGTGGGCCTCCAGTGTCCATCTTCTGCTATATCATCACTTTTCCTCTAGAAAAAATCATGGGCAAGCTTACGAGACAAAACTCCGCCGCCACGAGGCGGAACCTTGGCGGAATTAATCTAGGGCTCTGGCGGAGCTGTTCTGCCGGGGACACTTCCCTCCGGGAGGGGGAAATCATCACCAACATCATCACCAATGACCCTCTCATCGGGAGGGGGTCAATCTCCATCAACATCTTCACCAGCACCAGCTCCTCTCAAAACCCTAGTTCATCTCTTGTATCCAATCTTGTATCAAAACCACAAATTGGTACCTGTGGGTTGCTAGTAGTGTTGATTACTCCTTGTAGTTGATGTTATTTGGTTTACTTGGTGGAAGATCATATGTTCAGATCCTTTATGCATATTATTACTCCTCTGATTATGAACATGAATATGCTTTGTGAGTAGTTACATTTTTTCCTGAGGACATGGGTGAAGTCTTGCTATTAGTAGTCATGTGAATTTGGTATTCGTTCGATATTTTGATGAGATGTATGTTGTCTTTCCTCTAGTGGTGTTATGTGAACGTTGACTACATGCCACTTCACCATTATTTGGGCCTAGAGGAAGGCATAGGGAAGTAATAAGTAGATGATGGGTTGCTAGAGTGATAGAAGCTTAAACCCTAGTTTATGCGTTGCTTCGTTAGGGGTTGATATGGATCCATATGCTTAATGTTGTGGTTAGGTTTACCTTAATACATTCTTTTGTAGTTGAGGATGCTTGCAATAGGGGTTAATCATAAGTGGGGTGCTTGTCCATGTTAGGGCAGTACCCAAGTGCCGGTCCACCCACATATCAAATTATCAAAGTACCGAACGCGAATCATATGAATGTGATGAAAACTAGCTTGACGATAATTCCCAGTGTGTCCTCGGGAGCTCCTTCTTCATTATTAGAATTTGTCCAGGCTTATCCTTTGCTACATAAAGGATTGGGCCACCTTGCTGCACTTTATTTACTTTATTTACTTTTGCTTGTTACTATTTATCTTATCACAAAACTATCTATCACCTACTATTTCGGTACTTGCAGAGAAAACCTTACTGAAACCGCTTATCATTTCCTTCTGCTCCTCGTTGGGTTCGACACTCTCACTTATCGAAAGGACTACGATAGATCCCCTATACTTATGGGTCATCAAGACTCTTTTCTGGCGCCGTTGCCGGGGAGTGTAGCGCTCTTCGTGAGTGGAACTTGGTGAGGAAAACATTTATATAGTATGCTGAAATTTTCTGTTACTTATCACTATGGAAACTAATCCTTTGAGGGGCTTGTTTGGGGTATCTTCACCCCAACCAGAAGAGCAAAGGGATGCTCCTCAACCTACTGAACCTTATGAAAATATTCACTTTGAGATTCCTTCGGGTATGATAGAAAAACTGCTAGCTAATCCTTTTGCAGGAGACGGAACATTGCATCCCGACTCACACCTTATCTTTGTGGTTGAAGTTTGTGGATTATTTAAGCTTGTAGGTATTCCCGATGATGTTGTCAAAAGGAAGGTCTTCCCTTTATCTTTGAAGGGAGATGCAATGACATGGTATAGGCTATGTGATGATACGAGATCTTGGAATTATAAGCGATTGAAGTTGGAATTTCACCAGAAGTTCTATCCTATGCATCTTGTTCATCGTGACCGTAATTACATATATAATTTTTGGCCTCGCGAAGGAGAAAGCATCTCTCAAGCTTGGGGGAGGCTTAAGTCAATGTTGTGTTCAAGCCCCAATCATGAGCTCTCTAAGGAAATGATTATTCAGAATTTCTATGCTCGGCTTTCTCTTGATAATCGCAACTTGCTCGATACTTCCTGTGCTGGTTCCTACATGCTGAAGACTATTGATTTCAAATGGGACTTATTGGGAAGAATTAAACACAACTCTGAAGATTGGGGTTCCAACGATGGTAAGGAGTCAGGTATGACACTTAAGTTTGATTGTGTTAAATCTTTTATGGATACCGATGCTTTCCGTGGATTTAGCTCTAAGTATGGACTTGACTCTGAGATAGTAGCTACTTTTTGTGAAACTTTTGCTACTCATGTTGATCTCCCTAAAGAGAAGTGGTTTAAATATAATCCTCCTATTGAAGTTAAAGTAGTTGCACCCATTACAGTCGAAGAAAATTCTATTACATATAGTGATCCTATTATTCCTACTGCTTATGTTGAAAAACCTCCTTTTCCTGTTAGGATAAAAGATCATGTTAAAGCTTCGACTGTTGTCCGTAAGAGTAATACTAGGACCTATACACCTCCTAAGCAAATTAATGTTGAACCTGGTATTGCTATGATTAAAGATCTTTTGGATGAGGACTTAGATGGGCATGTTATCTCTTTCTTGGGTGAAACTGTTAATATTGCTAGACCCGATACTAAGACACGTAGACCTGTTGTAGGCACGCCTGTTATTTCTGTTAAAATAGGAGATCATTGTTATCATGGTTTATGTGATATGGGTGCTAGTGCTAATGCTATACCTTATGATCTTTATAAAGAAATTATGCATGATATTGCACCTTTTGAATTAGAAGATATTGATGTTACTATCAAGCTTGCTAATAGGGACACCATTAAACCTATTGGGATCCTTAGAGATGTTGAAGTCTTGTGTGGGAAGATTAAATACCCTGCTGATTTTCTTGTTCTTGGTTCCCCACAAGATGATTTTTGTCCCATTATTTTTGGTAGACCCTTCTTGAATACTGCTAGTGCTAAGATTAATTGTGAAAGGAATATTGTCACTGTTGGCATAGATGGTATGTCTCATGAGTTTAATTTTGCCAAGTTTAGTAGACAACATCGTGAAAGGGAACCATCTAGTAAGGATGAAATTATTGGTCTTGCTTCCATTCCTGTTCCTCCAACTGATCCGTTAGAATAATATTTGCTAGACCATGAAAACGATATGTTTATGAAGGAAAGGGAAGAAATAGATGAAGTGTTCCTTAAACAAGAACCTATGCTGAAACATAACCTTCCCGTTGAAATTCTTGGGGATCCCCCTCCACCCAAGGTTGATCCCGTGTTTGAACTCAAACCCTTACCTGATAATCTTAAGTATGCTTATCTTGATGAAAAAGAAATATATCATGTTATTATTAGTGCTAACCTTTCAGAGAAAGAAAAAGAAAGATTATTGAAAACTCTGAAAAAGCACCGAGCTGCTATTGGATATACTTTGGATGATCTTAAGGGCATTAGTCCCACATTATGTCAACACAAAATCTCAGTGGAGAAAGATGCCAAACCAGTTAGAGATCCTCAAAGACGATTCAATCCCAAAATGAAGGAAGTGGTAAGAAAGGAGATACTAAAGCTCCTTGATGCGGGTATTATTTATCCCGTTGCTGATAGTGAATGGGTAAGCCCTGTCCATTGTGTCCCTAAAAAGGGAGGTATTACCGTTGTTCCAAATGATAAAGATGAATTGATCCCGCAAAGAATTATTACAGGCTATAGGGTGGTAATTGATTTTCGAAAGTTAAATAAAGCTACTAAGAAAGATCATTACCCTTTACCTTTTATTGATCAAATGCTAGAAAGGCTATCCAAACACACACATTTTTGCTTTCTAGATGGTTATTCTGGCTTCTCTCAGATACCTGTATCAGCGGGGGATCAATCTAAAACTACTTTTACTTGCCCTTTTGGTACCTTTGCTTATAGACGTATGCCTTTTGGTTTGTGTAATGCACCTGCTACCTTTCAAAGATGCATGATGGCTATATTTTCTGATTTTTGTGAAAAGATTTGTGAGGTATTCATGGATGACTTCTCCATCTATGGATCCTCTTTTGATGATTGTTTGAGCAACCTTGATCGAGTTTTGCAGAGATGCGAGGACACTAGTCTCGTCCTAAATTGGGAAAAGTGTCACTTTATGGTTAATGAAGGCATTGTCTTGGGGCACAAGATCTCCGAGAGAGGTATTGAAGTTGATAAAGCCAAAGTTGATGCTATTGAAAAGATGCCATGTCCCAAGGACATAAAAGGTATAAGAAGTTTCCTTGGTCATGCCGGCTTTTATAGGAGGTTCATTAAGGACTTTTCTAAAATCTCTAGGCCTCTGGCTAATTTATTGCAAAAAGATATTCCTTTTATCTTTGATGATGATTGTTTAGAAGCATTTGAAACACTCAAGAAAGCTTTGATCACTGCACCTATTGTTCAGCCACCTGATTGGAATTTACCTTTTGAAATTATGTGTGATGCTAGTGATTATGCTGTAGGTGCTGTTTTAGGGCAAAGAGTCGATAAGAAATTGAATGTTATCCATTATGCTAGCAAGACTCTTGATACAGCCCAGAGAAATTGTGCTGCCACTGAAAAAGAATTCTTAGCAGTTGTGTTTGCATGTGATAAGTTTAGACCTTATATTGTTGATTCCAAAGTTACTATTCACACTGATCATGCTGCTATTAAATATCTTATGGAAAAGAAAGATGCTAAGCCTAGACTCATTAGATGGGTTCTCTTGCTCCAAGAATTTGACTTGCATATTATTGATAGGAAAGGAGCTGAGAACCCCGTTGCAGACAACTTGTCTAGGCTAGAAAATGTTCTTGATGACCCACTGCCTATTAATGATAGCTTTCCTGATGAACAATTAGCGGTCGTCAACGCTTCTCGTACTGCTCCTTGGTATGCTGATTATGCTAATTACATTGTTGCTAAATATATACCGCCTAGTTTCACATACCAGCAAAAGAAAAAGTTATTTTATGATTTAAGACATTACTTCTAGGATGATCCACACCTTTATAAAGAAGGAGTAGATGGTATTATTAGATGTTGTGTGCCTGAGCATGAACAGGAACAGATTCTACGTAAGTGTCACTCTGAGTCCTATGGAGGACACCACGCTGGAGACAGAACTGCACACAAGGTACTACAGTCTGATTTTTATTGGCCTACTCTTTTCAAAGATGCTCGTAAGTTTGTCGTATCTTGTGATGAATGTCAAAGAATAGGTAACATAAGTAGACGTCAAGAAATGCCTATGAATTATTCTCTTGTTATTGAACATTTGATGTTTGGGGCTTTCATTATATGGGACCTTTTCCTGCCTCCAATGGTTATACACATATTTTAGTTGCTGTTGATTACATTACTAAGTGGGTAGAAGCTATTCCAACTAGTAGTGCTGATCATAACACTTCTATTAAAATGCTTAAAGAAGTTATTTTTCCAAGGTTTGGAGTCCCTAGATATCTTATGACTGATGGTGGTTCACACTTTATTCATGGTGTTTTCCGTAAGATGCTCGTTAAGTATGATGTCAATCATAGAATCGCATCTCCTTATCACCCGCAGTCTAGTGGTCAAGTAGAGTTGAGCAATAGAGAGCTCAAATTAATTTTGCAAAAGAATGTGAATAGATCTAGAAAGAATTGGTCCAAAAAACTTGATGATGCATTATGGGCCTATAGAACTGCATAGAAAAATCATATGGGTATGTATCCATATAAGATGGTTTATGGAAAAGCATGTCATTTACCTCTTGAACTTGAACATAAAGCATATTGGGCTATTGAAGAGCTCAATTATGACTTCAAACTTGCCGGTGAGAAGAGGTTGTTTGATATTAGCTCACTTGATGAATGGAGAACCCAAGCATATGAGAATGCTAAGCTTGTCAAAGAAAAAGTCAAACGCTGGCATGATAAGAGGATACAAAAGCGTGAGTTTAACGTAGGAGATTATGTGTTATTGTTCAACTCTCGTTTAAGATTTTTTGCAGAAAAACTTCTCTCAAAATGGGAAGGTCCCTACGTTATTGAGGAGGTCTATCGTTCTGGTGCTATAAAAATCAACAACTTTGAAGGCACAAATCCGAGGGTGGTAAACAGTCAAAGAATTAAACATTATATTTTAGGTAATCCTATCAATGTTGAAACTAATATTATTGAAACCATAACCCCTGAGCAATACATAAGAGACACTTTCCAGAACTTTCCAGACTCCGAAAAGGCATAGGTATGTGGTACGGTAAGTAAACCGACTCCAAAACAACTCTAATGGCAATATTCATCAGTTTTGGATTATTTAAGGATTTTAGGAAGAAAGAAGTAGTCCGAAAGGGACACGAGGCTCCCACGAGAGAGGAGGGTGCCCCCCCCCATAGGGCGCGCCCCCTGTCTCATGGGCACCTCGTGTGCCTCCCAAACTCCGTTTTCTTGTATGTTACGTATTTTGGTCGGTAAAAATTCATTATATATACTCCCGAAGGTTTTGACCACCGTATCACGCAAATATCCTATGTTTTCATTTTGAGTTGTTCCTATTGCAGAATAAAGCAAGATGTCTTCTCAGGAATCAGTTGGGGAGAGACGGGTGTCTCACCCAATGCCAGGTCCAGGAGCAAATAGTGATGCCTACCAATTTGGACCATCAACGGAGGATGAGATGGAGGCTGATTTGAAAAGGATAGATGCCATGGAGGAAGATCAAGAAGTTACCTCTCATCTCCAAGCAGAATTCACTATGGGGGAACTACCTAGCCTGGCTGTCCCTACTTCGGTCACTCTTTCCAACCCTAGATTTCTTTCTTATGAAAATATTAAAAGGAGTTTTTCTTGTTCTCCAGAAGCTATGCAGCATCCTTGGGTAAAAGGAGCTTTGTCCGTTATGGGCAAGCTCCGTAAAGAAAATATGGACCTCAAACAACAAGTAAATAAGCTCGAGGAAGAGAACCGTATCCTGAAGGGCATCATCGCCAAGAAGATCATAACACCAACAGTGAAGAAGGAGAAATAATCACATGGGTATGGGCACTCCACTTGGCAACTGCCAAGCTTGGGGGAGGTGCCCCGGTATCGTATCACCATCACAATCCTATCTTTACCGCTTTATTTAGTTCGATCCCTTTTAGTAGTATCTTGATCTATTAGTTCGAAGTTTTGATATCAAGTAGTTTTGAGTTTTTCTTTGTGATCTCTTTATGTAATCGAGTCCGTGTGCTATCTATAATAAAGATTAATGTTGAGTCAAGGGCTTTGCTATGTTGCTATGATCTTGGGAAAGTAGAAAGAACAAAAGAGTTCATATTGATCTTATGGATAGTGATAACTTCACACATAGAAAGTATGAGGCATAAAAATTGGTGAGAGTTGATGAACGTAGCCTTGGTCATCGTTGCAATTAATAGGAAGTAATAAGGAAAGAGGGGTTCACATATAAATACATTATCATGGACATCTTTTATGATTGTGAAGCACTCATTAAGTATGACATGCTAAAAGTGTTGGCGTTGGACAAGGAAGACAACGTAATGGTTTATGTTTTCCGACATCTCAATTAAAGTATATTTTCATTGACCTTCCAAACATGTTGAGCTTGCCTTTCCCCCTCATGCTAGCCAAATTCCTTGCACCAAGTAGAGATACTACTTGTGCTTCCAAATATCCTTAAACCCAGTTTTGCCATGAGAGTCCACCATACCTGCCTATGGATTGAGTAAGATCCTTCAAGTAAGTTGTCATCGGTGCAAGCAATAAAAATTGCTCTTTGAATATGTATGACTTATTAGTGCAGAGAAAATAAGCTTTGTACGAACTTGTTGTGGAAGTAATAAAAGCGACGGATTGCATAATAAAGGTCCACATACAAGGGGCAATATAAAGTGACGTTCTTTTGCATTAAGATTTTGTGCATCAACCCTAAACGCACATGACAACCTCTGCTTCCCTTTGCGAAGGGCCTATCCTTTACTTTATGTTTTACTTTATGCTTGAGTCAAGGTGATACTCACATTTCCCCTTTTATTTTTATCCTTTGGCAAGCTCCTCGTGTTTGAAAGATCATGATACATATATCCAATTGGATGTAAGTTGGCATAGGCTATTATTGTTGACATCACCTAAAGGTGAATATATTGGGAGGCAACACAATAAGCCCCTATCTTTCTCAGTGTCCGACTGAAACTCTATAACCACAAGTATTGCGTGAGTGTTAACAATTATAGGGGACTATGAGATAGTTGAGTATGTGAGCTTGCTGAAAAGCTCTATTATTGACTCTTTCTGATGTTATGATAAATTGCAATTGCTTCAGTGACTGAGATTATAGTTTGTTAGTTCCCAATGAAGTTTTTGAACCATACTTGACATTGTGAATTGCTTATTACTTGAACATAGGAAATCATATGACAAAATCCATATATGTTGCTATTATTAGAATGATCATGATGCCCTCATGTCCGTATTTTATTTTTCTCGACACCTCTATCTCTAAACATGTGGACATATTTTTCGATTTCGGCTTCCGCTTGAGGACAAGCCAGGTCTAAGCTTGGGGGAGTTGATACGTCCATTTTGCATCATGTTTTTATATCAATATTTATTGCATTATCGGTTGTTATTACACATTATATCTCAATACTTATGGCTATTCTCCCTTATTTTACAAGGTTCACCATGAAGAGGGGGAATGCCGGCAGCTGGAATTCTGGCTGGAAAAGGAGCAAATGTTGGAAACCTATTCTGCACAACTCCAAAAGACCTGAGACTCCACGAAACAACTTTTTAGATTTAATAAGAATTTTTGGGCAAAAGAAATAGGCCAGGGGGGCCACACCCTGTCCAGGAGACAGGGGGGCGCACCCCCTTGTAGGGCGCGCCCCCCTATCTCCTGGGCCCCCTGGTGGGCCTCCAACGTCCATATTCTACTATATCATCACTTTGCCCCTGGAAAAAATCGTGGGCAAGCTTACGGGACGAAACTCCGCCGCCACAAGGCGGAACCTTGGCGGAATCAATCTAGGGCTCTGGCGGAGCTGTTCTGCCGGGGACACTTCCCTCCGGGAGGGGGAAATCATCACCAACATCATCACCAACGATCCTCTCATCGGGAGGGGGTCAATCTCCATCAACATCTTCACCAGCACCAGCTCCTCTCAAAACCCTAGTTCATCTCTTGTATCCAATCTTGTATCAAAACCACAAATTGGTACATGTGGGTTGCTAGTAGTGTTGATTACTCCTTGTAGTTGATGCTATTTGGTTTACTTGGTGGAACATCATATGTTCAGATCCTTTATGCATATTATTACTCCTCTGATTATGAACATGAATATGCTTTGTGAGTAGTTATGTTTGTTCCTGAGGACATGGGTGAAGTCTTGCTATTAGTAGTCATGTGAATTTGGTATTCGTTTGATATTTTGATGAGATGTATGTTGTCTTTCCTCTAGTGGTGTTATGTGAACATCGACTACATGACACTTCACCATTATTTGGGCCTAGAGGAAGGCATAGGGAAGTAATAAGTAGATGATGGGTTGCTAGAGTGACAGAAGCTTAAACCCTAGTTTATGCGTTGCTTGGTTAGGGGTTGATATGGATCCATATGCTTAATGTTGTGGTTAGGTTTACCTTAATACCTTCTTTTGTAGTTGCGGATGCTTGCAATAGGGGTTAACCATAAGTGGGATGCTTGTCCATGTTAGGGAAGTACCCAAGTGCCGGTCCACCCACATATCAACTTATCAAAGTACCGAACGCGAATCATATGAACGTGATGAAAACTAGCTTGACGATAATTCCCAATGTGTCCTCGGGAGCTCCTTCTTCATTATTAGAATTTGTCCAGGCTTATCCTTTGCTACATAAAGGATTGGGACACCTTGCTACACTTTATTTACTTTATTTACTTTTGCTCGTTACTATTTATCTTATCATAAAACTATCTATCACCTACTATTTCAGTGCTTGCAGAGAAAACCTTACTGAAAACCGCTTATCATTTCCTTCTGCTCCTCGTTGGGTTCGACACTCTTATTTATCGAAAGGACTACGATAGATCCCCTATACTTGTGGTTCATCAAATATTCATTCATAATTCACAAAAAGATTCAGATATACACATGTTCAGTATGTTTATGCATCCAAATGATTGAGATCACAGCCAATATGATCCATGGACGAACTTTAATTACCTAGGGTACAGACTGGTAAATGGTGTTCAATCGGAGGTACTTCTTGCTAAAATTAGTTCTTGTACGAGTAAACTTTTGAGTACATAAGAGGCAGCACATACAATCTAAACTTTGCTTGTAGGTTTATCCTCAAATAGTGGCCTCGTGCCGAGGGAGGTTTGAGAAACTTGGCCACTACTTTCATCCAACTAGTTTACTGGCTCATCTTGGTCCTGTATCTCGCCAAAATTCTACATTGCAGACGAGAAAGGAGGCGGTTGAGAAAATGAACCACCCAAATTTTTTGTGCAGTTCAACTGAAATGGAGCATCCTTGGTGTGCAGACTGATTAAGTGCCAGATGAATATACGCGTCAACCAACTTGTCTGGAATCTTTAGACTCCATGCCATATAGTTCGCTACCATATGTGCCGATAACCAAAAGGCACAAGTTGGGACCAAAGACTGGACTGCGTTTTTCTGGGCTATGCACCAAGCAATATTTTTGGCGTTCACTCTCCTAATACTTGGATTTTGACAATTGGTTGACGCCAGTTGATACTCGAATGAATATAGGCACTTCTTGTCAACATCCATGCTTGTCTGAGTGAACTTTGGAGTACATAGCAGCAGCATAAGTACCTGTCCATCTGATCATTTTGTGCAGTTCTACTGAAATCACCCGATGTAATGATTTGCCTGCGAGTTCAGGCTCCAAATTACTCCTTTATGAAATCGGCAAACAGTAACACAATACCAAGTTACCAATGCATATGACAGGCACAATAATCAGGATAAAGACCAGTACCAACCTGTGTGAGGTAGCATATCAATTACTATTTCCTTTGACTAGAAGCCGAGATAAGCCAAGCGACTGACAGCAAAGGAAGAAAGCAAGCGGAGATTAGCGATTGACAGGAAAGGACGGAAGCTGTCGAGGCAATGAAGCACACAAAGTTTTTGTGCAGTTCCACCAAAATCGATCATCCCTGTTGGCACATATATTGAGAGAGTGAGATTACTGTAATAGTGGGACTAGTTGATGAAACATACACTAACAAATAGAAGCACCCTCATTATCTTAATGGGTAAAGTTAGCAACATAGTAGTCTTGCTTAAAGAGAGGTATTAGTTTATTTAATCAGTGCCAATTAGCTCAACTCAACACTCAAAGCATTGCCATTTATCATAGGTTGCAAAACTTTAACGTGCAAAGATAAAGGAGTTTCTCATGACAGTAGCACGATACAAATAGAGATGACAGCAAACTAATATGGATGAAGGCCTTAGGCCCGTACCAACCTGAGAAAAAAAGCTTATTCATGTAGTCCCATAAGAGATGATAAAGCACTCACTGGAATCACACAATAGTATATATTTTTGTGCACTTCAAATGTATGGTTGAAATCACTCTTGTTTACCAGTGCTGAGATTATATCGAAAGATAACAAGAACTTCCAGCAGAGTTAAAGCACTGGATGGGATACAGTTCATTGTATTGTCTTGTGTAGTTCCACTAAAATGTATGAGTGGCACAACATGATCCCTGTTTTCACAAGTAGGAACAAAGTGAAACCTTCATTAGCTTAGTGAGAAAGGATAGGAAGACATTAGCATATTACTCAAACAGTAGCATCAAATTCATGATGGACAATACGCAAAACATTGCCTCATTGAACTAATGGCAATAAATTGACATGCAAAACAATAGCACTATTATCTCATGACACTAACAATATTCCCTCCCTGCTCCACCACATGATTCACCTCCATAGACAAACATACACACGTACATGATTCAACATAGGGTCCTACTAAAGATTTGTTTAACTCCAACAAGAAAATTAGGCAGTAATAAATTAGTGGTACTTAAGTACTCCTAATTAATTAAGTGAGACAACAGAAGTGGAAGGGCTCCCTGGAGGATCATTTCACATGTAAGGTAGTCGTTGCCGGAGCCCTTGAATGGCCTCGACTGAGGCCTCTGGCTTCAGCAAGATTGCCTTGGCACTGTTTATTCTTCTTCTTCTTCCTCTTCATGCTCTGTTACTCTTTCTCCTCACCAGTTAGTGAAACCAAGTACATGATTGGCCTTCTAATTCAGAATTGGTTTTGTCAGTGAGGGAGTACAAGTGTACTAGTAAAAAACAGCATTATTTTCTCATGGCAGTCGGAAAATAGAGATGAACACATGCATTAAATATCATTCTTACCTAAAGGAAGGTTATGGCGCCAATATGGATGATGAGGATTGGAACATAGATCTCCCTTTATGCAGTTCCACCAAAATGAACCAACTATTCCATTCTAACATTCTAGTTAAACAGCACAAAAGTCACTTCTTTTAAGAAGAGTTTTGTGTAGTGTACCAAAAGGTCACAACAGCAACCAGGTGAATTGGATATCCCTGTTTGCACAAAAAGGCACAGAGGAAACAGTCAGAGTCTCAAACAATTACAGGCAAAAACATTTGGCTAAACTTGTCATGGCTTATAACAGTGGCATGGCTTCATTTTTACCAGGGACATTAGATTAAGCACAACTAAGGCTGCGTTCGGTTCACAGGTTTGGTGCAGGATTTTCGTAGGAACACAATTCCTACGGTATTCTTTCCCTTCCAACCGTTCGGAACACGGGAAAGGTGAATAGTGTTTCATAGGAAAGCTGGTCTGGTAGTACTGATCCATAGGATTAGAAACATCCACGTGTTGCTCATTTTTTGGGCGGAAGCCCGAGGCAGGCGCTCGCTGCCATGCGTTAGACAGGTTGTTGTGCTGTGTTTGCCGGAATAAAAAATCAACCTATGTGTGGTACGTGAGGTGAGGACAAGAGTAGTTCACTGTGCAGCTGAATAAACAAATAGCATCTCATACTGCCAAGCATGCTACTCTAAAAAAACAAATCTGTACATTTCGTAGTCCATCCGAACACATTCTCTTGAGAGTTTCCTCCGGTTCGTTCTTCCATAGTTTTATACCTACATTCCTTTCCTATTCCTCTATTTTCATCAAGACCTATGTTTTTTGCCCCTTTATTCCGAACGGGGCCTAAATATTTGGTATAAGGGCATGGGACAGTGGGTGCACCAGCAGTCCAGCACCATGTACGTAAACAGGGGCATAAAGTGGTGATTCATAGTTTGTTGCCCCGAGAAAAAAACATCCAAGAGACATATCTGGGTTGGTCCCATTTTTGTTCACTCTAGCCACCTACTCCTGGTCATACCACTGTGTACAGTGTTACCCCTATATTTCCCTTTTCGACCAAGAGACGGGTTGGATGACCAGTCTGTACTACTTTCACCCCCATTCCTTCATGTTTGTACCAAGTCCGATGTACATACTAAATTCCCCCACCCCCACTTTATTTCTTGTTTGAACCAAGTAAGTACAAGATTCGACTCCATGAAGTAGCTTTACCTCTAACAATAGAAAAAAAAATAGGTGACATTGGACCATCCGATCGAGAGGGGCTGAGAGGTAGAAAATGATGCACATGTAGCGACGTAGCGAGCTGGGGAAGTAGAGCTAAGGCGGTTTCGAACGAAGATATACCTGAAGGTCGTCGGGATGTGGATAGGTGGGCGGTGGGAGGCCGGATCCGCCCACAGGCAACGACAAAGGGATCGGAGGACCTCCCGCGTCGGTGCTCGGCCAGAGATAACGGTGCGGCCGGCAGTGGGTCTCCTCCCTCGCTGTCGATGACGGCCTAAATGCTGCCCCTCTTCCCCTTCACCGGCGGAGGGGGATACGTCCGGATCTGTAACCAGCGGTGAGATAGAAAGCCAGTGTTTTTTGAAGGGAGAAAGACAGTGTTACTACCCCTATCTTGTTAAGATCTGGAGAGGATGAGAATGTGTGAATAGACCAACCCTAGCAAGCAGGCGCGGAGGCTCCTGCCTATATATACGTAGTGGGCTAGTTTTCCTTTTTCACTCCATCAAAACAATCGTTTAAAATTGTGTACTACTACATGCCAAGTCGCGGTTTTTTTAGTTGTTGATTGTTTTTGAGATAGCTACCCGCTTGTTCCAAGTGGTGTTACGGTGTGCCAGGTCGCACTTTGTATCGTTCAAGTCTGGTACTACAAGTCCCTCCATTAAATGAACAACCACCCCCTCGTAAAAATTGTGAACAAGCCCACGGCTAAAATTAGCGGAAACGTGGGTTGCCCCAACATGCATTATTATTTATATTTTCTACTCCCTCCATTCCTAAATATAAGTCTTTTTTATTAGCCACACCTAAGACAAGAATTTTTTTATTAGCAGTGAACCCCACATATCATAGACACAAAAATTGTGGCAAGATTCCCTTAGGCAAGCCAAAGTGTGTCTAACAATTTGAGCAACTCAGGTTAGGCAAGTGTGGAAAGTGTGGGAAAAATAATGTGGCAACATAAGACAAACATAGTCACAATCCAAACAGCCCTGTAATTTTTTGTGACATGCATGAAAATTTGGTTAGTTAAATTTATAGTCAAAATTTGGCAAGGTGCATCAAATCAACACATGCAAGTATCAAAAGGAAAGTCACAGCATGCATGCATGCATTGTACTCCCTCCATTTCCAAATATAAGTCTTTTTAGAGATTGCAACAAGTGACTACATACGAATCAGAATATGTCTACTCCTACATACGAAGTAGACCATTTTAAATGTGTAAAAAGACTTATATCGAGTGCAGTGCTTTGATGTGTCGCGTCAGATCGTACAAGACCGAGAAATTTGATTACTACAACGCCCTCTCCCTCGCGGGCTGAGCTCCGGTGCCTTAACTGCACCTGCCTTTGGCTGCATGACAGGAGGGCCAACCATCTGTTGGGCCCACCTGTCATAGACGCAAAGGCAGGAGCAGTAAGTAGAAGCTTTCGCTACACGCTATCCCTCCCGCACGAGGTGGACGGACATGCAGCAGTGGATTCGATACTGTAGAAGTAGGAGTAACATCATTGTTCGTCTTCTCGAAGAGGCGAAGAGCCAAGCGCAACCCGAACGTGGCAGTTGCAAACGCTCGCGTGGTGCGGTTCCTTGGAGCACGCATATACTAGCCAGGCTGCATGAGACAAAATTGCTATTGTTTAACAATTAAACTCCATTATCCATTGGTTGATACTCATTATGCATAGGTCCACGCGCTTAGCACCGTTTCCTCCTAGGGTCACCAATGTTTATTTGCTAATTAATAGCATTGCATGCAATGAACTAGCCATTGCAAGTCATTAAAAGCATGCACACCTCTCATCTCTTATTGGTTGATATGTCAAGAAACAAGAAACAAGGTAGAAGTTAATGCATCGCGCCTAAGTGTTTTGGGACTATTTGGTTTTCGTAAGATGACTTACACACCTAGACGGAGGGAGTAGTATAGCCCTATAAACCAGAAAGGAGTATTTGCCTTTCTAGAGATTTCAACAAGTGACTAGACTACACCGTATGCAGTACTCCCTCCCTTCCGGTTTATAGGGCTCAAATCTCAAATCTCATGAACCAAGGCATTTTGCGATTGGAGGAATGTATCTCGTACTTTACAAAACTACCCTAATTAAACTCATGCATTAATTACGTAGTTCTCTTGTTTTCCTCTCCGCCTTGGTCGCGGTGCACAATATTGAGCACTCCTATATGACTAGCCGCTCTATAACATGCGGGACATTTCAAAGCATTCGGGCCCGCGTGCCATCCACCAAATCACAGTGAGGTGCTACAGTCGAGACTCACCTGTCACCCCGGTGTGGCCGTCATGACCCGCCATATCACAAAACCGACACCTTTACCAGCAGTGGTAAGGTGGCCTCCAAGTTGGACTGGACGAAGCAACCATCATTTCACATCTGGAACACTCGTTCAAGCCCTTTCTTCCCTTTCTTGAAGAAAACCTCACTCTAGGCTACTCACTTCTGCCATTTTTCTTCTGTACCGATGAAGGAAGGGTGGGCGAATCAGTTATGCTGCTATATTTTCATTTGAATAATCTTCTTTTTGCGAAGCACCGACCGATTCTCACATCCTATTCTTTTCCCGTTTTCATTGCGATTGTGGTTTCCTTTCGATTGCTTTTTGTTTGTCAGTTCATTGATGGATCCTGGAGCACTAGGCAAATAGTTGCCGGTGGATAACCCACTGGAGACAGCGATCTCTAGGAAGCGAGCACCGACCAACGAGTTGACCATGTTGGCGAGCCAACCCGTGGAGACGAAGAGCTCCAAGAAACAAGCACTGGCCAAAGAGTTGAGGACGTTGGCGGACGAACTCCTCAAAGAAAGTTGGAAGAACAGCAAGGGCCCCACCGTGCCTACCCCAGGAACTCTGATTGCCACCTATGTGAGGCTCAAGACCGACTTTGAGGAGATAGTCACCGTTGAGAAGCAGTATTCCCCTGGCAAGGTGATGGCCCCCATCATGGACGAGGAGATGGCCCTCGGAGGGATGAGATCCCCCGGTGAGCTGCATAAGGTAAAAAATAATGGTTTATTACAATAGTTGTGTTTTTTGATTATTTGCAATGTGCTTGCTAATATGTTAGGGTTGTGCAGGTGTCGGTGGTTGTCCTTGATGATTCCGATGTCGTGGCCCGTCCTGTTGGCATCGCCCCGGAGATCAATTTCGATGCCGCTGTCCATCCTGTGGACGTCGCCCCAGAGATTGATTCCGATGTCGCGGTCAGTCCTGTGGACATCGCCCCAGAAATCGATTCCCATGCCGCTGTCCGTGTTGTGTCATTGCCCGAGAGATCGATGATAAGAAATAGTTGGTCGCGCTAATCCTTCAGGGTAGTTTGCATTGCCCTGTGTTTAATTACCAGAATGATGTGTGTTATCAAACCATCTTAGGGCTAGTGCATTGTCTTGTGTTGGCGGATCTTGCTACTTTTGTATGATAGTGAATCATGCGATGAATCATGCAAACCCTCTCCGAGTTATGGAAATAGATGTATCCTCACCAGATTTTGATGTAATATATGGCATGCTTAGATGTAAGTTTGAACTGTTTATCATATTAGCAGGGCTTGTTTGATGATTCTTGGTGTTAGTAGGCAAGCTACTGTGCGAGCTATAGTACTTGCAAAACACTCACCGAAGAGAAACGTTGGGGCTGATGAGCTCATGGTACGCTTATACTTATCCCTCGTAGATCGACCAATAGCCCTAGCTGCTAAAATTGTAGGCTTAGCAATCGATCAGACAATAGTCGACATACATTCAGGCCTCATTTGGTTCATAGGGTAGGAAAATCGTAGCAAAAGTACAGAGAACGTGCAACACAAAATCATAGCAGTGCAGAGACGTACTCCCTCCGTTCCAAAATAGATGACCTGGGCAGGCTAGTTTGGCCTAGTGGGTTTCAGTGATATGACGTGGTACAGTGCCGTCTAGTCTTCACGTGTAGTAGCAGTATTGCGGGTACAGTAAGTTTTCTTGAAGAGGCAGAATTCAACGAAGTCATGATGGTTCCTTCGTCCAAACAACTTACAGTGGGAAAGGTCGGGCCTATGATACGACTGGGGTAGACCAGGATAATTTTGTGCATGGCAGGTGGACCAGGATGGTCGACGTCCCACATGTCGATGAATGAAAGTATTATTTCCGATATAGAGGACGAGCAACGAGTATTCATTGTTTATTTTTGATGAAAGCTATTTGTCTCCACTGTTACGACGGAGGAGTGTGAAACACGGCAGCCCAGTGAACTTGGCATGTGCGCCACTCCCTCCTTCCTCATGTAATGCCCAGGTTACAACTTTTTCTCACTTTCTCTCTATCTATTTCCTCTCAAATGTTTTTACCTTTCTTTTTTAAGACACAATTGTTTTTTATGCCTTTTTTAGAATTATTTTTTTCATACCTAGGAGCACATGTAGAGACGGGCTCTTGCAGATCCCACTCCTTGACTTTGTCAATGCCTCTCTCTCCTCCACATAAGGAGTACTACTTGCTATGCATGCATGCGGCAGGCAGCTGGCGTCTTGAGGGGCTAGGGCGGTGAGAGCGGGCTCCGGAAGCGGTCTGGACTCCAGCATGGCCCACCTCACATTATCACCATATATTTCTTGGAGTCTGTGCGCGGCGGGCGGGCGATCTCTTCTCCCTCCCCCGTTTCTCTCTTCTCGGCCAACGCCCGCCGAGCGATTATATTTCGGCTATCGACGGTTTATTAAATTACGGTCCCACATGTCAGTGAAATTGCAAGACAATGCGTGTCCCCTCTGGTGAGCGGCGTGCGAGCCGGACTATAGGGGTTGCGACGCGTACGAGTCGTAAGTGTGCCGCCTTTTCCTTTAGAACTTGCAAAGCGTAACATTTTCGCGTGATCAATCGATAGAAATCCAGAACAAAATGACGAGGGCGGTGCTTTCCCGCTCGTTAGGCAGGCTAGTTCGAGTGATATGACGTGCTACAGTGCCGTCCACTTGCTCCATTTTTATGTAAGCAAGAGTTTACACTCTTACGGGGGAGGAGTGCAAAACACCGTGGATCTGATTTTGATCGAGGGATAACTGTTCCCTGCCAAATAATGGAGGATTGTTAGCGATTATAGCATGATAGTTAGGGCATCTCCAGCACTAGCCCATAAATTTACACCGGCATCTGTCTGAGGACACTGATGGATGCCATCCGATGGTACCCGCATACCTTTCGACAACTATATGAACTAACCGGACGAAATTCGTGCAAACAAAGCGAATTTCAAATTAGCCGGATGAAATTCATTACATTTCAAAAACTTTTCCTACAAACTAGACGAAATTCATTACATATTTCGCACAAACCATACTAAAACCTACTGTAAACCTAATCTAAACGATCGACGGCGCCCGACCACCATGTCCGGCCATGAACCCGAGAAAGCTGGCCATTGCCTTTGCCTCCTCCTCATCCGCCTCGATAACCTCCTCCTCCGGAGCACAAGGTTCTGAAGATTTCCGCCTCCACGTCGCCGTCAAGCGGCTAATCGGCCGCCGATGTTTACCCCACCAAGCCTGGTGTCGACTGAGTGGAGTAGCGTTGGCCTTCACGGGACCAGAGCGGCGGCGACCTACCGTGTACTACTCTTCCTTGCTGCCGGCTGCGCCCGCGCACGCGCGCCGGCTTCGTGGTCGTGGTGGCGGAGGGCGGCTGGGGGTGCCGGCAATCTCCTTCGTTTGCTCCTGTGATAGTACATCGAAGAGAGCTTTGGAGCGCGCCCGGAGCGGAGCCGCCGATGTCCCTTGTCTGCTCCTGCGACAGTATGTCCAAGAGAGCTTCGGAGCGCCAGGAGGCCATGGTTGAAGTGGTGCCGACAGAAGGAAGGGACCGGAGGAGAATAAGTGTGGGTCTTTGGCTATGGCTGGGAGCTGGGGCTCAAGTTAATATAGCAGGCGAATGGCAATGAGCCGCGGCAGACGGATGGACAACTGGCGCCGGAGTAGGTTCATCGGGCGTGAATGCGGATGCTCCTTCAGTGACTTAACTGCAGATGTGTTTGGGTTACTAACATGTGGGCCCAACGGGCATCTGGCCCGCATGACAGTGACACACAAATTGCACCTGCAGTTAAGTCTGGTGAATGCGGCATTGACATTCTGGAGAGACGGTGACCATTTCAGGCGGGAAGCATGCGCTAGCGATGGAAGGGGTTTCGGTGTGCAGTGGCACTAAGATCGGTCGCTCACGATAGTACATACTCCGTACCATACTACCATAGTACCCTCTCTAGCTTAGGCTGTTTTATAGATTGTTGTTGTGATGGACGATATACATGAGCAAGGCGGTCCGAGTATGACCGTTGGTGTTGAGCCAGGTGAATACATGCTCGGCGTTCGCGTAGGCCTCCATCAAACGTCTAAACAGTAATGTCAGGCACCGCCGGGGCGCGCAGGTGATGGGCTCGCCATTTGCGTTGCGCCATGAGCAGGACTTTGATTTAGAGGGCGACGTGCATGCATTAGCATGCTTTGACAGCGTGAGCATGAGTGTATGACGCAAAGTATTTCATTTTATTTGGCTGATGAGAGTGCGTTGCAGCGACGAGTCCATGGTTTGATTCCCCACATGCGCATAATTTTGGTTTTTACAGTATTTCTTTCTCATTTGACAGGTAGGCCCGCGTAGATAGATAAAGAACACGAGCTGATGAGGCGCATGTGGACTGTTTGTCTGGTCAACCAGGCAAATATGGAGCTATACGCTGAGCCAGTGACCATATAATCACCATATCTCGTATACAATGATCAAAGTGAGCTATCAAGACAAGTTTGATGACCGCTAATGCATTTTACTCGGTAATAAATGACCAGGATTGAAGGGGAATCCAAATTTGCTTCGTCTTCTGTCCTTGAGCTCTTGACAAACCAATGCACTATACGGTTGTCCGGCCACTCCACCCCAGAGCTCTCACCAAGCATCGTTCATGCCACCGCGCCGCACACTAACCGGTAAGGCAGCGATGGCATCCCGTCGCGCCGAGTTCCTCACCGCCCACGACCGCACAAAAATGGTAGGGAAGCGATGGCATCCCGCCGTGCCGAGTTCATCGCTGCTCGCGACCGCACAACTATGTGGGAGGAATTTGAAGATGCCAAGGCCGAATGGGCAGTAGAGCAAGAGGCGGCCAAAGCCGCACAGATGGAGCGGAAAGTCAGAAAGCACTCAAGAAAAGAGAGGCCCGCCACCGCAAGAAAGAAAAGGACGCACGCACTACTGCGGAGAGGTCAGCGGAGATCCAAGCACGGTGGGGTGTCGCCGACAAAGCCGGGAAGGAGAACGACGGCGTCTGGCCAGCATGTGAGAAGTAGTAGTACTAGTAGTTAGTGTGTGTGTCTGTGTCTGAGTACGAGCATGTACCAGTACTACTAGTTACTACCGTAGTTTTTAGAGCAAATTACCAGTACATTATCCTAGACTAAATGGAAAAATTCCTATCCTAAGCATCAAATGGCATCTCTTTCTCTATAGGAATTGAGATGCATGTCATCTCACTTCCTATGATTTTCATACTCCTATCCCATGAACGAAAGGAGGCCTCTGTTGGAGTAACTACTGTAGCTAGCAGTACTACTGGTACAGTAGTTTTCTTCAAGAAGCGGAATTCAACAAAGTCATGATGGCTCCTTCGTCTGAGAAACTTCAAAGTGGGAACTGGGCCTGTGATTTGATGGCTCATTAGTCATTGTTACTGCGGCGCGACGACCTGGGTGACTCTCCCTTGGAGTTCTGCGTGCATGGCAAGTGGACAAGATGGTCGACATCCCACATGTTGGCGAACGGAAGTATTCTTTCCGATACCGAGGAGCAAGGAAACCGCGTGGTATAGTATCACTGCTGATTGGTTTGCAAAAAAAAAGTATCACTAATGATTTATAATTATTTTTTATTTCTGATGAATGCTAGCGTTTCAACTCTTACGACGAAGGGTGCCAAACACGGCACGTGCTGGATGTCCCACACGTCAGCGAAAGGAGTGGGACATGAACAGCGTGGTAGAGCCTAGCATAAAAAAATAGCGTGGTAGAGCATCTCCACTTCTTCCACTTCTGGGTCGGAGACCACACGTAGTAGTACTTAGTGGTATGAACGATACAAAGTGCGACCTGAGAGAAAGACATGTCTAGTTGGAAGGTCTCGGGGCATACACGTAAACAAATATAAAAGTTAATATGTGCCTCCAACTAATATAGTAGTAGTAGAGTACTTAGGCACGTACTCCATAACATCACCGTGCATTGCACATACAAAATTTAGTGGTAGTACGTAGTAAGAGACAAATGCCGCCCAAGAGTTCCCTTCTCGACCTACTTTTGGGTGTTTGGTAGAGTGTATGGAGGGTGCATGAGTCCACACTAGTTTAGCACAAATACACTAGAAGCATGCATGAAGAGAGCATGCATGAAGAGGGGTGTTGAGTTGAGCATGCATGAAGAGGGAACAACTGTGATGAGACGAGAACGCAACCAGACTCACCCTATATGCCATGCATGTTCATACCATTTGTGCCTTTCTACTTCACTTACTATGCTACATTACTCAGGTTCATACGACCACTCCTGGGTACATGTCCATCTCGTAGTTCCAGTCCCACGTGTTCTTCATACAGATGGAACGATCCTTGCATAACACGTGCACCTTGATGCTAGATGTCTCGCGTGTTGGCAAAAGGATGAACAAAGCTCACGTAAAAAAAATAGAGTGGAAGAACATAGATTCCGGACGACCAAGAAGGAGCAAGGAACCTCGTGGTGGAGCGTCTGCACTCATAATATTTAATATTATTCAGCGATATAAAATTAACCAATCATCTCCATAGTGGACTAGAAGAGTATGAAACACGGCAGCCCAGTGTAGTTACATCATACTAGTACATGGCTAACCCATGCTATCACCATATTTCTTGGCTTCCGTGCGACACCTATCTCTAGTAATCCCGCAGCCTATATCGCTTCTCCCTCCTCGTCTCTATCAAAGTGCGGCATGCTGGCGTTTCTGCCGTCTATTGAGGTCGGTTAACTATCACATGTTAGCGACATGCCAAGAGCATTCTAAAAAAATTCCTTTCATGTTCCATTTTCAAAAAGAAAAAAACCCTTTCACGTACGAATTTTCCTGTATGCTTTGAGCAACTTGCATGTCCTATACTGCTCCTGTTTGATACTCTAACTTAGCTAGAGGTTAGACTAACTCATGACTAACCCTTAACTAACTGTAGCCAAAGAGGTGTTTGGATGACAGAGTTAGATTGACAATAAATGCACTTCATGGAGAGAGAAAAGTGATTTTCAGTGGTCCCAATGAGAGCTATCTCCAGTTAGCACCTCTTGGGTGGGATAGTTTTTTTTGGTGGGTTCGGTGCAACTTGCTCCAGTTTAAACCCTCATGCTTGGATACTTTAGGGCTATTTGAGCCCCAACTAACTCAAACTAACTCTAACCCATGGATCCAAACAGGGCTTATGGCCAGTCTCGACGCGGAGCAGTCGCGTGCACCGGGAAGCGGCGCTTTCTCGGCTGTCGCGCCACTTCAAAGCTGACGCCAGTGAGAGGTCGCCTCCGCTCTGGCCGGGCATTAATGCGGCACTGACGCTCCAGGGCGACGCTGACTATTTCACGTGGGAAGCACGCGCTGGCAAGGGAGTATAGGTTTTGAACCGTTTCAGGTGTAGTACTGGTAGTTTGCAAAACTACTCAATTATTGCACTCAGTTTCCTAAGAAATTGTGGTAAAAACGTTACTCCACAGCCCGCTTCCCTTCTCCTTTCTCTTCCACCGCCCGTGCACATCCGCGGGAAGCGACCGGTCAACCCTTATATAGGAGTGCTAGCACAAAAATATGCATGCATGACCACTAAAATTTCCATATTAAAGCGCCGCTCCGGCGGGAGTGTGGCGTATGTTGTTACCTTCGGCCGGCCCATGGCTACCGGGCGATGGCGACCAGAGAAGAGGCGGCGAGAGGGGAATGAATGCAGCTACTGTTTGGGTTCACCTTCCGGCTTAAATAAATGTGCAGCATCACGTGTACCCGCGGGTGCACAAATTGTAACATACGTGTCTGCTTAAGTGGGCGTCACGTAACTGGTGTGTGTGTGTGAGAGATTCTGAGAGACATAGTGCGTGTGTGCGACTCTACTCTTCGGACATGTACTCAACCTTTTGCATCGGGATATAAGTATAATGGTATTTACTTTAGCTAGTGATTTACGTGGCCATGTTAACGTGGTTGTGTCAAAAAAATGTCACTTCCTGCTCGTGATTTGCATTATATAATTACAAGCAAGATTATCATGCATTACATGGAACATCGATATGCATTTTTTTACAAAACACCTGTTGTGATTGACCCATGCAGGAGTAATCCCATGTGTAAAAACTAATGATATCTCGAGAATTTTATCAGAAAACTGGTATCTCGAGAATGTCATCGAAAAAATGAAAGATGAGAGATAGGGCGAGGAGGAGTGGAGCGTGGTGGTGACTGGTGGTTGGAATGGGCGGAGGCATGGGGATGGACAGCGCCGGCAGGCGGCAGCGGCCACCATGCATGCTAGATTGTTCCAGAGACTTATTCCTTTTTAAGTGCTGAGCAATGAGGTTGCAGGAGATAATGATGTGGAGAGAGGTGCGGGTATCTTTTGTAAAATTATCATAGTTTGCTTTCTATCCGTCAAATATAGATCATACGGTCTGTATTACAAGATGGCAGGCACACCATCATTGCCAACTCGTTTTTTATAAGGGTACAAATGATAAGTTTGCTGACTACTAAAGTAAAGTGGAATTTGTCCATGTTATGCAAGTAAATAAAGGTGATTGATTTATCATATGGGTAAGGTTGGATGAAGGGTGGTAGGAACAAATGCTCCGCCTAGAGCATGTGTGTGTGAGATGGAGTCTTAGTGTGTGTGTGTGTGGGGTGTGTGTGTGTGAGAGAGAGAGAGGAGAGAGAGAGATGGAGTCTTAGTTTGTGTGTGTGTGAGAGAGAGAGAGAG
>NC_041389.1:362074935-362111744 GCF_002162155.2 Triticum dicoccoides | reverse complement strand
CGTGCGTGCGTGTGTGTGTGTGTGTGTGTTTGTGTGTGTGAGAGTGAGTGAGAGAGAGAGAGGGAGTCTTAGTGTGTGGGGGGGAGGGTGCGTGTGTGTGTGTGTCATGGGGTCCTTTGTGGCGGATGTAATTTAAGTGTGCATGGCTTCATCATAGAGAGGTGATGTGTATGGCAGAGGCCACCAACGATGGGGTGCGAGAGAGAAAATGCCCGTAGGGAGGGAAGAGAAGGTGTGTGCGCGTGAGAGGAGTCGACATTGAGAGAACGTGTTTGTTTGAGAGACACCGAGGAAGACTACTATATATCGATGGTGCATGCAGACGGGAATTAAACAAAGGGATGGTCTTATTGGTTTCTGGGATATAGGGGAAGAGTGAGAGGCGGGGGGTAGCTAGAAGGAGATTATTAAGTGTGAGTGTGTGTTTTACCCATCTAGGCGGAAGTTATGTGCACAAAAGAGGAGAACGATTCAATGTGGCGTTAGGATTGAGGGTAATTAACTACGTATGGTGACATAGAGACCTTGAACGTGCATGTGTGAGAGGTATACATGTATACGTGGGATGTGTGTGTGTGCACGAGCGCATGATCGAGATAAAAGAAAGAAGACATAAGTCATAAGATCAACGACATGGGAGAGACAGATCGGTATGACAATATGCATGCATGTGAGAATGCAGGGAAGAAGGCCGGACAATTGAGCATGTGTTTTTGTCTTTAAGAGATAGTGGCGTGGGCTGGAGCATGCATCTATGGCGAGCAGAGGGAGTGAGGCGCAACGATTGTGCAAAAGAGATCAACCTATAAATGCATATGTATGGAGAGACATATATAGTGTGGGTGATAGGAAGCAAGACTCCGTGTGAGAAAGAAATGTTGACGGAGAAACTACAGATAGATACAGAGATGGAGATGCTAGCTGGAGGGACATCCGCTAGTTTGGGTGTTGGAGATGACCGTCAGGTGGTTCAAAGGGTGAAGTTATATATGTGTGTGAGAGGGCACTTGAGTGCATGTAGAGAGAAACATATGTAGTGTGCGTGATAGGAACCAAGAGTGAGGACGAGAAAGAAGGTTGATGGAGAAATAGATAAATAGAAAGATAAAGATGCTAGCTAGTGTGCGTTAGAGATAGGTGTCGAGTGGATCAGAAGGCTGGGTTATGTGTGTGGGTGTGAGAGAGATAGAGAGAGGGTGCATGTGAGTCACATACAAACAGATATCAGAGAGAAATGAGATCCAGAGAGACGGAGTTTTGTGTCTGCGAGAGAGAAAGATATTTCACAACGAGAGTGATAGCTAGAGAGACATATGAAGGAACGCAAGATATCTCTAGGGAGAGAGGGTGTGTGTGAGCGACATACAAGAGAACAATGGAGAAATATGAGACCCTGGGAGACAGAGTTTGTGTTTGTGTGTGATAAAGATATATTGAAGAGGAAGAGTCATAGGTTCTCATATCTAAGGAGTGAAAGACATCTCTGTATGAGGGGTGTGCGAGTGGCACACATGGGAATAGTAGAGAGAAATGGGACCCCGGGAGACAAAGTTTTGTGTTTGTGTGAGAGAAAGAGATTCCACATGGAGAATCATAGTTAGAGACACATAGCAGGGAGCGAGATATACTTAGAGAGAGATAGAGTGATGAAGGTCGAGGGAGAGAGTACCGTCAGTGTGTTACAAAGATAAAAGATCATTGTCGACATACATGTAGCACGAGAGATACCTAAGAGACGATGAACGCGTATAGGTCCAGAGAGATAGTCCTATATAAGCATGAGTGATAGCTATATGAGACGAATATCTGGATTAAAGGGGATTCAAATATTTAAACTGGAGATCACGGCATCGATAATATCATAACGCAAATTGGTGTATCAAACATGCATATTCATTTGAATTTGGGCACACGTGTAATGTTATATAGTTTATCAATATTGGTGATCCATAGATTCTTTAATTACAAACAATGCATGGTTTATATGCAATTAATGTCTAAACGGGATTACATTATATGTTGCGTGTGTGAAACACATTATACATGTTTGAGAAGTAAAAAAACCGCATGAAACACACATTAATTGGAGACAGTTAGCGAGGAATGCATACATTGGATTTCAACATAAAGTGGTTTCAAATATTTGAAAATCCAAATTGATGGATACAACCTTGTGAATCTGAGATCATGCCATTTGTAAACCATATTTATGTATGAATGGTGTTGTGCTTTTGAAAGTATATATAAAAAATGATGTATATAGAATGTAATTCCAATTGAAAATGGATCCCGCCCGGAAAAAAATAGAATACAAACGGGATTCGAATTGAGTTGGCACAGTAAACGTGCACTCTCCAAAATTTGAACGAAGCGGGGAAAGTCGCAGTAACCGCCCAAAACCAAAATCTGCGAGATGGAAATCACTACTGCCTATCCCTGCCACGCAAAGCCTATCTGCTGGATTTCTATAGGTTTCGATAGGGGTAGGTTTGTAATTTCACCCAAACATGACGTAACCGCCTCTCACCCGGATTCATACACGGTGGGCGCCAAAACACAGTGTGTCCTTGGGCGAAATCGACTCCCTCCCCGATTCATATTCATACATGGTGGGCGCCAAAAACAAACTCTCGTCGCCAAATATTCAGTGTATGCGAGATTACCGTCCTATCCCCAACCGACTAATGTTGTTGTGATGTAGTAGAAATTTGAAACGGGGGCTAAGTTTGTAAATTTCCTCGCACTTGAGACAAGCGCACCCTGAATACATGGTTCCCCCCTTCCTCTCTACCTCCCTTTTCCCCATTCGTACTCTGTGGGCGCCAAAACACCCTCTCCACCCCACCCTCCTTCGTCCGCCGCCGTCCGCCACCCCATCCACCGCTGTCCTCCTCCACCATGCCGGAGCTGATACCCTGACGCCGCCGTCCATTACAAGAGATCGACCTCTCTCATCCACGCCTTCGGACCGGGATCCTTGCATCCCGTCCTCTCGCTTCATCCCCGCCGTCGTCCACCTTGTTGGCGCCGCTCCTACGACTGTCTCGTCCACCGCGCCCCGCCACCACCGTCTACCCTCCTAGATCTGCTTTCAGGCCGCCGACAGCCATCGCTAATGCAGCATCGTCAAATTCTCAGCAAATGCGTACATGGCGCCGCACCAGAGGCGATACTCTTTCGTATCTGCTCAACTTATTTATCGCAGCAACAAAATAGATCGCCACTGCTTTACTCTGATTTCTTGTCTTGGTTGTGAAGTTTCCTTTGTTCGGTTTGCACCTTCAGATCCGCCATGGCACGCTCAACACTATACTCCCAATGCTTATGGTTTTCCCCTTTTATATTCCACACTAGTTAAATCATAGTAGACTAAAATTCAAAATTGGGTCAGTCGATTTTTCAAAGCTCGCCGGAGTTCGCCGGTGCAATTGAAGGGGCTCGGGTGGTTGTGGGGCCTCACCGAACAAAGAAAACTCGACGTGGGTGGGGGTTGGGGCCAGGGTGGGGGTGGGGGTGGCGGAGGAACACGGGCGGTGGGGGCCGGTGGTCCGGCCGGCGGCCCGTGCGGTGTTCTGTATGGGAAGAATCAGAGACGAGGAAGAAGAAGGGTTAGGAGACGTAGGATCTTCATCCAACCGCGTGAAATGGTCGAGAGACAGCTAGGAGTTGCATTCTTAATGCGCTCTGGTTCATCATGTGTGGACACTGCGCAACCAACATTTTATTATCCAAAATCTGCTTGCTTTTCTTTACCATGTTCGATAGAGCTGGCCTGTACGTGATCGATAGGCTTTCAATTACTAGCGGCAATACAACACTGTATTTTCAAGCCAGTTCCACTTTCCTGATTTATATATCGTGGTTATGGTGTACCCCTGTTATGTACACTATGATCTGCCTAGTTGTTGTGTGCTCTTGTTATCATGGTTTGGCAATAAACTCTCTATACAGTATATTATGAACCTATCATCTGCCAGCTATCCTTACTTCTGGAGCCTATTTTTTGTGTACTTGTGCCAGATTATATAAATGCACGCACCATATTATAGCACACATGAGCTCTCTCATCAGAATCCAGTGATAGCACTCAAGTGTTTACAGGGGCGCCCCTATATTAGAATATCATCTGCATTACAAAGATAATCTCACAACTATTTATGTTTTCATGGTTCTCAGATATTATATGCAATTACAGTGAATATCAGAATCCGCGCATCAGAAGAATATTATGGAACACTGAAATGACTTACAAAATTGGCACCAAGGCATTGAGTGCCATTCTGGAAGCAATGAAACTCATACGCTCCCCACCTGTTGATTCTTGTTCAGAATATCATCCTAATGACTATTCTAACCTCGAGGAGTCAAAGGCAGATGGCCTGTCCTATTCACCCATCAAGGTGCATGTTCTATTTTGGCAAGGTTTTATTGATTGCGCGTATCTTGCATATGTTGTCTTGCATTTCTTCTACTTTGTTGCACCGCCATCTGCTTAGTTTACTCATCATATAACTCGAGATGCCATGCCCATCCATTACCAATACATATTCCATCTGTCATCATACCATGTTTTTCCACTCAAATGTTGTTCTTGTGCATCATACATCAAAAAGGAAGAGGGTGATTGCCAAACCTGAAGGAGCACCATCAAAGTCCTTGAAAAACGTGATGGTGCCAGAGAAATCAGACATCGCCCCACTTATATTGGTTGTACAACCAGTGACACAAAACGTAGGACCGACTCCAGCAGACTGTACCCATACTTCACTGGCCACACCACTAGCCCCACCACACAGGACCTGCACTCCAGCAAAAGGTATACTGATTTCATTTGCCATAGCACCAGCCATACCACAGAAAAATCCCACTCCAGCAAAAAGTACAGCAAGTCCACCGGCTGAAGACCTATCCCAACTGTAGAGACGGCCAATTCCTGTAGATTGAAACCCCATTCCATTTATTCCCAGTTTAAAAGACAATGCTTTCAATGTTGTTAGGGACTACGTGCATATATTCCCATCATGGGAAGATTATAGTGGAGAAAAACACCATTTTCACATCTTCCTGTCCAACTTACGTGTAAGTGCTATTATTCATGGTTATTATTTTCCTGTTTTCTGCTGATTGAACACATCAATGGTTTACATTACATTGTTGTAACTAGGCGAGGGTCAATCTGGATAGTCATGACGAGCAAAGCTTGCTTGTGCTTTTCAAGGAAGCATTGCAGCAGTATCAGTGTTACCTGAGGAAATCACACTTTGATGGCAAGTCTATAAACTAATTTCTGGTGAAGTCTACTGTGCTAAATTTAGAAGACATTGAATGGAAAAACCTTGTTATGCACTGGTCTCGTTCCCAGGACGAGGTACTGTCTATGAAATCACATGACAAATTGAACTTCTACTTTTCCACATGTGCCTTACGGATCTTTTTTGCAGGAAATCTGCTCGAAGAAGAATTCCGGTTTGAAAAGAACGACAAGATATCGCAAATATGCTGCCCGCTGCTTTGCTCTTGTTAGTACCTGTTATCCTGTATCACTGTACTTGCATACATACCTGGTTCATTATGTGAAAGCAGTATGCATGATAGCTTGCTTATCAATTGTTCGCTCCAAATTAACTGATATGTATGAATGGTTACATTAGTGTAGAATATATCCAATGTCAATGAATTTTTTTAGCTCTGCATTGTTCTTGTAAGTACATGTTGTCCTTTATCAGTGTACTTATATTGACAGGTAGTTGTTCATGTACCATCACTCTGCAGCTTATTTTTCTTTGGCCTCCATTTTCTACACATCAGATCTATATTTACTCTTACCATAAGGCTGGTACTGAAGAAGTTTAGCTGTGCATTGCTCTTGGCTGTGCCTTTTGCCTGTATCGCTGCACATACATTTATAACTACTTGGTTATGTAGCATCACTCTTCATCTTATCTTAAATATTCTCCATTTTTTCGTATATTATCACATCTATGTTTACTCTTAACAAAATGTAGAATAAAGGCAATGCTTATGAAGAGGATTATGTGCTAAACTTCTTGAATTGCCCCCCCCCCCCATCAGCATGGACAAGGGCTTTATAGAGCCTATCTTCACCAGTAATGTAAGTTTGTCCTTCTCAAGCCTTCAAACTTTGTTGTGTATATTTGGTTAGGCATGACTGCAACAGCTGTTTATTTGTTGGTGTTTGCATCAAATTGCATGTTTAAAGTTTATTATGTAGTTCATAAACAAAAGTTTGTCCTTCTCAATTTAAGTTTCAGTTGTACAACCAAGTTCCTTCTTCATACCATGTAAATTAAACTATACAGAGCAAGTGATCTTCTTTTGCACTACATGTATGCTTTTGTTCTTCATCTGTAATCCAGTGGTGTGGTGAACCTACCCACTACAGCACAATGTCATATTCTGCAATGTCTTAACTATGAACAATGTCATATCATTCTACTGTTATTTAAACTGTCTCTTTATTTGCCAATCTGAAATGGGATAAATTGACAGCACACTAACCATTGATACTTATGAGTTCTTGATCTGTAATCCAGTGGTGTCGTGAAGCTGCCAACTCCTTCACAATGTCATTTCCTGCCATGTCTTGACCTGAACAATACCATATTGTGTTAATGCAATTTTAAACTGTGTCACTTTATTCATCAGTAAGAAATGTGATGAATTGTCAGCACTGATACTTTTATGTGCAAAACCTGTCATTTGTCTGCTTGTTTATTTTTCAGAGTGAGGAAGATATAAGTGTTGAACAAGCGCAGTCTCATCATCTTGCTCAGCTGCTTGCGATGCAGCTCCCCAGCAGGGCTAACCTTTCTTGAACTCTATTGAAGTGCTGTCAGTTTTGTATATTATTTTGTTGGCATGTTTATTTGCACTGGTGGCGATCTTTGATGCCCAGTGTATGTAATCTGTTGTCTGCTTGTGCTGTATTATCATAGTGGCGAACTTTGATGCCCAGTGGATGTAATATGTCGTAATTTCTTTATTGTATAGTCTAGTTTTTTTCTTATTCATGATGCTGCAGTTATTTTACTGTATATATATCCTGTCTTCGCAGTAAACCAGCCAAACCGTAAAATTACGGCACATAATCGGGTCGTCATGCAATCACGATGTATGATCCGCATCATGGGCCCCGTCAAACTGGCCCACTAGTAGATTCGGGCCTTTAATAGGCCGAGTAACCCCCGGCCCACTTTTCGCAAGAAAACTCAATGGGCTTTTAGGAGGCTGAGAAGTAGGTTGGGCATGAAACGTGTCGAATAGCTCACGGGCCGGCAGCGGCCCGAAATGGACCCCGGCCCATGATTGTGTGAATCAAATCACGGGCTTTTAACAGGCCAAAGTTGTCTCGGTCCTTGTTTGGCCCAATCAGATATCGACTGCGAGCAGGCCGGATGCAAACCGGGTCATAGTTAGGCCCAACTATATGACGGGCTTTTAACAGGCTGAAATTAATATAGGGCCGAAATGTTAAACGGGCCCTTAACAGGCCGAAACTAATATCAGGCCGAATTACTAAATGGGCCTTTAGCAAGTGGGCCCAAAAGCATAGTGTCCAGTTAACGGGCCGAATCTGACGTGGGCCATAATTGAGCCCAAAGCCTCTTAAAGGGCCGGACCTGATCTGGGCCATGATTTGGCCCATAAAGTGGGAGGCTTTTAACGGGCCGGATCTCATATGGGCCATTATTAGGCCCGGAACGTGGCAGGCCATTAATGGACCGGATCAAATATGGGTCGGCATTTGGCCCAAAACATGGCAGCCAGTTAATGGGTGGGCCTACTAGGGTCCTCAAAATCTTGTGGGCCTACAGCTGGGCCGGCCCATTAATGTCGGCGAAATCTCGTGGGCCTTTAGCTGGGCCGGCCCATTATGATCCGCAAGAATTTTGTGGGCCTTTACCTGGGTCGGCCCATTATGGCACACAAAAATCTTGTGGGCCTTTACCTAGGCCGGCCCATTATGGCCCGCGAAATCTTGTGGGCCTTTAGCTGGGCCAGCCCATTATGGTCCGCAAAATCTCGTGGGCCTTTAGCTGGGCCGGCCCATTATGGCCTGCAAAATCTTGTGGGCCTTTAGTTGGGCCGACCCATTTAAACTTGATGGGCCATGCCACATATCGACGTATCATAGGCGCCTTTTGTCCAATGAGTGGATGACATCTGTCCCAACGATGAGCCGACACGTGTTTCCTCCAGCCAATGATGATTTTACACGTGGAAAGTTCCCATTGGTCCGGGCTGTTAACGGGTTATCGGATCCAAAACCCGACCCGATAGCTTAATGGCGTTCTGTTACAGTGGATGCCACGTGTCGGTCACCCTTGATGAAAGCACTTCTGTGACGTGCGATTTATCGTCATGGAAGTGGACACTTCCATGATGATAATTTTGGTAATGTCATGGAACACTTCTACGACAACACAGGTATGACTATCTTGATTCTGTCATAAAATCGTCATGGATGTACATGCATGACAAAAAACGCGACCTACTGTGACAAACACGTATCATCACGGAAGTGTATTTTTTTTGTAGTGAGACTATGCACAAGTCACCGAATACCTACACAAACAATCAACAAACTTGCACCCAACACGGTAAGGGGTTGTCAATCCCTTCACTATTATTTGCAAAAGTGAGATCTGATAGAGATAGATAAACGGTAAAGTAAATATTTTTGGTATTTTTGTTTTATAGATTGGAAAGTAAAGATTGCAAAGTAATAGATCGGAAACTAATATGATGTAAAAGAGATTCAATATAATGGAAAAGAGACCCGGGGGCCATAGGTTTCACTTGTGGCTTCTCTCAAGATAGCAAATATTGCGGTGGGTCAACAAATTACTGTCGAGCAATTGATAGAAGAGCGCATAATTATGATGATATCTAAGGCAATGATCATGAATATAGGCATCACGTCCATGTCAAGTAGACCAAAACGATTCTGCATCTACTACTATTACTCCACACATCGACCATTATCCAGCATGCATCTAGAGTATTAAGTTCATAAAGAACGGAGTAACGCATTAAGATGACATGATGTAGATGAATTAACTCAACCAATGTGATGAAACCCCCATCTTTTTGTCCTCGATGGCAACAATACAATATGTGCCTTGCTGCCCTATTGTCACTGGGAAAGGGCACCGCAAGATTGAACGCAAAGCTAAGCACTTCTCCCATTGCAAGAAAAACCAATCTAGTAGGCCAAACTAAACCGATAATTCGAAGAGACTTGCAAAGATATCAAATCATGCATATAAGAATTCAGATAAGACTCAAATAATATTCATAGATAATCTAATCATAAATCCACAATTCATTGGATCTCGGCAAACACACCGAAAAAGAATATTACATCAAATAGATCTCCAAGAACATCTAGGAGAACATGGTATTGAGAATCAAAGAGAGAGAAGAAGACATCTAGCTACTAGCTATGGACCCGTAGGTATGTGGTAAACTACTCACGCTTCATCGGAAGGGTAACGGTGTTGATGTAGAAGCCCTCTATGATTGAATCCCCCTCTGACAGGATGCCGGAAAAAGCTGGGATCTCACGGGTACAGAAGGTTGTGGCGGTGGAAAAGTGTTTTCGTGGCTCCCCCTGATGTTTTTGGGGTATAAGGAATATATAGGCGAAGGAACTAGGTCAGAAGAGCTGTGAGGAGCCCACGAGGCAGGGGGCGTGCCCTCCACGCTCATGGACGCCTCGTTGAGTCTCTGACTTCATCTCCAAGTCTCGCGGTTTGCTTCTTGTCCAAGAAAGGTCATCCCGAAAGTTTCATTCCGTTTGGACTCTGTTTGGTAGTACTTTTCTGCGAAACTCTATAACAGGCAAAAAAACAGAAACTGGCACTGGGCCCTCGGTTAATAGGTTAGTCCCAAAAATAATATAAAATAGCATATAAATGCGTATGAAGCATCCAAAACATATAATATAATAGCATGGAACAATCAAAAATTATAGATACATTGGAGATGTATCAACAAACTACACAACAACCATCAGCATAGCAAACGGCAACAAGCTTGTTGTCATGAAGTATGTTCCGCTCATGCTCCAGGGCACGGCCCGGACATGGCTTAACAGCCTCAAGCCCAACAGCATCAACAACTGGTTGGATTTCAGCGACGTCCTCGTTCTCAACTTCACCAACACCTACAAGCGGCCCCCAAGCCTCGCCATCTCTCCATGTGTGTTCAGGGGCCAACTGAGTCCATCCACGACTATCGGAGGCGTTGGGCTGAGTTGCACAAATCCTGTGAAGGGTCCCACGAGGTGCAGGCCATCGAGTACTTCACCGCCAGGTGTAGAGAGGGTACCCTGCTCAAGCACAAGCTTATGTGCAATGAGCCGGCTACATTGGATGAGCTCCTGGTTGTGGCAGACAAGTACGCCACGGCCGACTCTTCCATGAAGTCGGAGATCGGGGTTGACGCGTCTGGCAAGGTGATCCAGCCGGGCTCTCAAGCATCGGCTGGTGACACCAACCGGTGCTAGCAACCGAACGACAACAAGCGCAAGCCCCAGCAGTCGGCCTCCAACAAGCGGCAAGTGGCCCTGTCGAGGATCAGCAGTCGGCTAGGCAGCCTGGCCCCAAGCGTCAACGGGGCGGCAAGGGTGCCTGGCAACCTACCTTCTCCTTCAAGCAAGCCCTCTATGCCCCATGCAAGTTCCACAGCGGCGCGAAGCCGTCCAACCACACCACCCGGAAGTACAACTTGCTCGCCCGAATTGCTAAGGGTGAGGCCTTGCGGCCTCCTCCTGCAGCCGGCCAAGCGGCTCCGGCTCCCGAGCAGCCGGCCCACCCCGCCGCCATGCTCCAAGATGAACTCCCCAATGAGAACGCCACCTATGTCGTCTTCACCAGTGAAGCCGGCGACATGCACAGTCGGCGTCAGCAGCACCGCAAGGTGAATGATGTCAGTTCAGAGGTCCCTCAATTCATGCACTGGCCCGAGAGGCCCGTCACCTAGAGCCGTGATGACCATACGGACATGATGCCCTTGCCGGGTGCGTACGCCATGGTGCTGGACTCTACCTTCTCAACAGAAAGGCGTACATGCCACTTCTCTCGAGTCCTGATATGTGACATCCTGGTTTTTGCCCTCCTTCTTTTTCTGGATTTCATTGCCATTTGATTTGAATTTGGAGTTTTTGAATCAACTCAATTGGACTTAATCACTTGGGCATGTCCTTGATTTTCACCCAAGTGACCCACATCTCTCTCACACACATCATTTACTCCTTGATTTATCTCAAAATGGTCATAGGAATATTTTTCATAAATGAAAAATATTCATTTCCCTCTCTGAAAATCACTTCAGCAACATATGCTCCAAAGCAACCCTCATTTTTCTTGGCCATAAAAAATCTGAGAAAATTCCTAAATATTCTTTGGACCTTGCCACACCTCCCGGTGCAAAAATAGTTCATAGTTATTTGGAATATTTTTGCTACAGAAAAATATTTTCTGTTCTGACCAGAAAATGCACTACAAAGGAAGTGTATTTTTCCTTGATCCAACCAAGCTGAAAATTTTAGAGCATCATTACCCTCCTAAGAAATCCTTAACCTCCAAAGATCAGCCCTAAACCCCTTCTAGGTTTCTCTCATTTAACCTCACAAGTTTCTGTCCAGAAACTTGCCAAGATGATACACTCACGCACAGTCGACCTGTGATCAACTCAAGACCTTGGAGCAACCCAAACCATCAAGGACTACATGCCAGACATGAATTTAATGCACGGTGTGGCTCTACGCCAGAGTTCACGCGGTGACTATGTGTGTGCACCATGACAGGTTGCTTGTCGACGCGCTATGCATGCCGTCGACGCTCCTCTTTCACGCGTGCTCGCTTCCCCGCTCGTCGCACCTTGCCAAACCCCGCCACCATCATCGTCTCGACGCCCTCAACTCCGCCCTGGCGCTTGCCAACGTCGGAGCTCGGCGCATTGAGCATGGGCACGACGCGGCCAAGCATACAGTGAGCCCGTGCCCCTGCTCTCGTCGCCACCCGCCTCCTGTGCTCGTCCCCGCTCGCTTACAGTGACCGCGCGAGCCATGGTTGCTTCTCCCCCTCTCACTGACGCCATTCATCGTCGGGCGCTATCTCTAGAGAACTCCGGTGGAGCCCCAAGCCCTCTCCTCCCTCGCCTAGAAATACAACCCCTCCACAGCCTCCCTGAGCATCACACGCACTCACACACTCACCACGACTCCGTAGATAGCCGTAGCCCGGCTGGGCAGGCCTCTGGCCGCCGTTCCCGACTGGAGTTCATCGGTGATCCCCTCCATTGCTTCCCCACCTCTCCAAAGCTGCTTCAGCTCGACCAGCTTCTCCGGCGTGTCCCTGGTGAACCTCTGGTGCGCGATGGTGCAGTTGGAGCCCCTGGAGTCGCCTCATCTCGCCGTCTTCTTCCTCTCCGGTGAACCCCGACCGTGGCCCTCGTTGGAGACGAAGATTCTGAGCCGCCCCGTCCACCCTAGCCACGTTTTGGGTACACACAGACTTCCCGTAGTCTTGCGCGTCCATTCCCCCCATCCATGGCGGTGGCCGACCTCTCCTTGCCGGAGAATCGCCGGCGCATCGCCGCCCGTCCTCTGTTTCTTCCTCTCTCTTTCTCTTTAAAACTAGCAGTGGGAGCCCACTATCAGCCACTCACCCGCTCCCGAATCGGTATAAGTGGTGGCGCCCCGCGGAAATGCGCCTTCGACGTCACCCCACTGTTTTCTTTTTATTTGATTTTAATTCAAATATTGACCAGAAACTTTGACCAACCACAACTTCTAAACCATAAGTCCAAATGAATTGATTCTTTTTGCATTGTGTTTGTCTTGGAATTCTCTAGCGGCACACAAAATTTGAGATTTTTCTCTGCTGTCTAGAATTTCTGGTGAATTTCAGAAGTGTTCTTGATATTTTCTTTTTGTGGTTTTATTTATTTTCAGAGGAAGAACCTTGCCTTGAAGGAAACCAGGAGGAGTGACCCTCCTCTGTGCTAAGGCAAGCCACACAAATATTTGCATGGTGTCATTTCAATGTTTATGATTTTCCAACTTGAATATGAGTTATTTCATGCATTTAATTATTTAAATGAATAATGTTTATGCTAGTTTACTTTTCATGCTTGAAGTGCCTAGTTTACAGTAGTGTTTGAATGCATGGACTGGTATGAGGCAGTAGAAGTATTTTGATAGTATGGTTATGTTTTGGGTATGATCGGTATCATTTTCATATAGGAGTTATTGATTTTAATATGTTAATGGCATAACTAAAAATGATGAGATAGAAAACCAGTGAAGTTGAAACCAGTGAGTTAAAGTGGTGAATAGTGCAAGTAGCATGATTCTATGATGTTGATCCGTTTACTTTCGTGCTATGTGGATATAGTGCATGTCAGATAGTTGCATGTTCATGGCATACTATGACTCGAAGTTCTTTCATTTCAAGTTAAACTTGTTGCCTTTATGAGAAGGCCTTTATTCGGACTGTTGTCATGCCTCTGGTCGGTGCCTCCAACGAGGGAAGGTTATGGGCGTGCGATACCCTGGCCCGATAAGCAGACATAACCATGTGTGCCCGTTGTTGTTGTTATGGTACCTTGTCCCTGTTTGGGACCATTGATTTGTTTTGCCACGACGGTGGCCATTGGATGTCTTTGGTAGACATTGGGGCCACCCATAACTTAGCCCAAGAAGGGAATTGGTCAGAGTGGCCGAGAGAGTGTCATGGCAATGGGAGGGTTCTGTCGAAATGCCATTGGTCCACCCAGATGGGAGAGTGGGGCCATGGGTTCCGTGGTGTGGGTACAGTGTACTAACCTCTACATAGTGTTTGTTAAATATATCGATAGCCCCGTCCGGTTACGGACACAGCTCATAAGTAGGTCACGCCATGGGTTAACATAAATAAGCTAATCTTGCACACTAAAGATACACCATGGCACTGGTTATGTGATGAAATCATGGAGACCATGAGATGGTCATTGTTGTGGGAACCATAGAATTGGTTCCGTTTGTGATCCGGGAGTGATCACCGTATTGATGAGATTGGTATCGTTTTGTGACCAGGGAGTGATCACCGTTTTGATGATGTTGGTTACGAGGTAACCCGTGTGGTAAGTGAGTCCGAGGGACTCGGTGCATGAGCATGTTCACTGCATGAGTAATATGTTGATGCTTTGCATGAGTAGTATGTTGGTGCTCTGCATGAGTAGTATGTTGATGCTTTGCATAAGTAGTATGTCGATGCTTTGCACTTAACCTGCTTAATTGTCATATTATTGATTGTCATTATGCTTTTACTTGCCGTGAGCTTGCAAGTACATTCAATGTACTGACCTGGCATGTCATGCCAGATTTCAGGAAAGTCTAACCGAATCGGAGTGCTTCCCGTGTCTAGATCGTGTCCCCATTGGTGTCCCTGTGCTATGGAGTTCCACTTCGTCGTCGTTCTGCTGCCGCGTAGTTGTCGTGATCGAGGCCCCTTCATGTTCATTAAATAATGTACATATTGTTCAACCGCACCGTGTGTGCTGCTTGGCCTTGCTACTTGATGTAATATTGAACCTATGTTTCCGCTAGCATCAATAAAGCGGTTGTTTTCTGTACCAAGTTGTTCTGTGTTGCCAGAAGACTAGATCTCTGGGTTGGCAATTCAAGGTAAATCGGTTGCTCTGAGCCGGGGTGCCACAATGTTTGGTATCAGAGGCGCGCTGACTGTAGGACACGCTAGACCGCTAACGCGCTAGTTAAACGGTAGCTAGTTTGATTTGAGTGCCGGTAGAGCTTGCATCTGATTGCTGCATTGCATGCACTTGATTTATTATTATTTCTAACCGACTAATGGTTGTGAGTGTAGATGGCTCTAGTATCGTATGCGTGCCAGTTGGAGCTGGCACCATACACTTTGTCGCACCTTCTTCAGAATGTATGGTGCCGCCTAGTATCGGGTGTACCGGGAGGGCCTAGCAGACTCAGTATACGAGTATCACACTGTGGTTACCTTGCGTAGCAGTTCGGCATCTGGCTCTTACACTCGTTCCTCTAGGAGTGGTTTCGCTTCTACCCCCGCTCAGGCTGTCAAGTTTGCTGCGTTTGAGATCCTCGTTGAGCTACGCTACAACGAGATTCAGATGCAGACCCACCCAGGTTTTTACTACTATCCATCCCTGCACGATAATTATCGTGTCCGCTTTCCTATCATTGATCCGGTGGCCGATAGTGCTACTAGCCACCTTTCCAACTATGTCACTGCTAGTTATCTTCTGATTCACGAGCTAGCCCGAGAGCTGACTCGTGCTCGCACTGCTTTAGTAGCCGCTAGATCCTATCCCACTCCACCTTCCATGGGATTTACTCCTTATATTGCACCAGTTTCTAGCTTGCCAGTTACCCCGGTTACTCCTTCGAGTAGCTCGGGCAACCTCGACTATGACTCCCCATAGTGCCCCTGTCGAGTGGGCTTCACTTCTCGCTACACCCGCAGCTCGTATGCTCCAGCCTCATCCCGCACCTGCCCCTGAGGGAGAGTTCTCGAGGCAGCAGCATCGTGTCACCTTTAACTCGGAGGTTTCCGTTAACACCATCAGTTCATGATCTGAGTCTGGGTCAGGAGAGGACCCCGTAGGTCCAGCAAAGCAGTAGATCGTCAGAGTAGCCGAGGTTGTTAGTACGAGTGTAGTCATATTGGTCGTGATGCTTCCTTATGTATGAGTACCTGTCATGATGTTCCCCGTCATGTATGAGTCTATGTATAATTATGTTGGCACTATCTCTTATTCGCCCTGGTTTCCATCGCTTTTTCTTCGGCTTTGTCATTCGCTTTTTCCCGCTTTTGGATGTCGCTTATCTCGGTTGCTTTGCATTGGGAAAATAAACAAATAGGATGATGAGAGGAGGCTGCAGCAGTCACGCTGGTGAGGAGGTACCTGTCCGTCGATCGACAAGACAGGCAGGGCAATCCCCCGAACCATATCCGCAACCGCCGCCTCCACCGTCTCACCCACCAACAGTTGAATAGATAATGCGTATGTTTGAAGAAAGAAGGAGAAACGATCTACTTGAATTATTGAAAAGTGTGTAGGCAATGGTGGGAAATAATGGCAATACAAATGGCAATCACTCCAAGCTCTCAGATTTTCAAAGGACCAAGCCACCCAGTTTCACTCAAGTTGCTGAATCAACGGAAAGCGGACACAGAAATAGAAGTGGTTGTTGACTGGAACTTAAAACCCCTTGAATCGTAGAGAAATACACACAAAAACAAATAAGTTTAATGAATTGTTAACGTGGCTACAAATTAATATGTTTATTCCATCAACTTAGTGTAGTACTGTATTAGTACTGGACAATTGTGTACTGGGAAGTTAAGTACATGTGCGGTAGTAGTTGTGCCTCGAATGATCGTGGTTGGGCTACAAAACAGCCGGATGCCTACAGTAAAAACGGAAATTCCATATTCACGAAAACAGAAAATTTCGTTTCCATGTCAATTTCACTGGAAAACACCATTCTGTTTTTTTGTTTCCACATAAAAAATTCCATTTCCACTTCTGTTTTGCAAATTTTCATTTCCGTTTTCATATTTCCTCTCTGTTTCCATTTTTCCTCCGGAAAAGCAGAAAGTTTCCACTCCATTTTCATCCCTACTTGCACGCGAAGACGTGTGCCGTGCCGCCCAGCCTCCGGATCATGCCCACCGCGCTCCGTCACTAGGTGTCAATGTTCACCGACCGCCGCGCCACAGCCGCCGATGCGGCCTCCGCGCTGCTGCGCCATGCCGCGCCTCTGCGGTACCACGCAGGTCCTCTGTGGCCCCCTCGTCGTGCCGCCGCAGCCTCTGTTGTGATAGCCTGGCTTTTTAGGGATGATAGACTACTCATATCTATAAAGAATTCCTTCTTTTCCGGGAGCCTATTCGGAAAGAACTCCAAAGTTAAGTGTGCTCAGCTTGGGGTAATTTCAGGATGGGTGACCAACCGGAAATTTGCTCCCGGGTACGCACGAGTGAGGACAAAGTGCACAGAAAAAGACTAGTATTGATCTATGGGGCCAGTCTAGATCCCGCCAAGAGTAACGACCACCGGCGGGTGTGTCCGGGGTGTTACAAGTTGGTATCAGAGCCGACCCTCGCGGTTATACGGATGTTTGCAGATAGATGCGCGGTCATGTTGTGCATGACGTTTGTGATCCATCGCGGCACACGGCATGGCACATGTGCCGGACTGGATGCACAGACGTATGTGCCAAGAGGGAACGTTCCTGTGGCCTAACGAGGACGTCGGTTCCTCTGAGTGGAGGTGTATGTGATAGCCTGGCTTATTAGGGATGATAGACTACTCATATCTATAAGGAATCCCTTGTTTTCCGGGAGCCCATTCGGTAAGAACTCCAAAGTTAAGTGTGCTCAGCTTGTGGTAATTTCAGGATGGGTGACCGAGCGGGAAGTTGCTCCCGGTGCGCACGAGTGAGGACAAAGTGCGCAGAAAAGACTAGTATTGATCTGTGGGGCCAGTCTAGATCCCGCCAGGAGTAACGACCACTGGCGGGTGTGTCTGGGGCGTTACATCCGCGTCCTCCTCGCCACGCCATGCACTTCCATAGGACGACACACGGCCCGAAGCATCGCGCAGCCACCAGCGAACTCTGCCTCCCTCCGTCAAGGAGAACGACGCCCAAGACAACCAAGCTCATGATACCAATTGTTGGCGCCGAGCCCTAGCTTGCTCTTTGCGCTGGTGCCCAGTCTCTCTCTCTCTCTCTCTCTCTCTCTCTCAGGTAGAAGAAAGAGGAGACACGGGACACAGTGGTGGTTTCCGGCACACATATGCCTGCCGCAACGACGGCCTTTTCCTCAAGCAACAACTCGAGCCACCACACACTGATACGTCTCCAATGTATCTATAATTTTTTATCGTTGCATGCTGTTATATTATGATTCTAGGATGTTTTACAATAATTTTATGTTCATTTTTTGGTACTAACCTATTGACATAGTGCCCATTGCCAGTTGTTGTTTTCTGCATGTTTTTTACATTGCAGGAAATCAATATCAAACGGAGTCCAAACGCAGCGAAACTTCTTGAGGATTTTTTTTGGGGGGGCAGAAGACATCCAGTGGACCAGGAAAGCACCTAGGGGTGCCCCGAGGGGGGCAACACCCACCAGGGCGCGCCTGGGGGCCCAGGCGCGCCCAAGTGGGTTGTGCCCACCTCGGGTGCCCCCTGAACCGCCTCTTTGCTCTATAAATACCACAATATTCCAGAAACCCTAGGGGTGTCGACAAAAATCAATTCCAGCCGCCGCAGAGTCTAGAACCACCAGATCCAATCTAGACACCATCACAGAGGGATTCACCACTTCCATTGGTGCCTCTCCGATGATGCATGAGTAGTTCTTTGTAGACCTACGGGTCCGTAGTTAGTAGCTACTCCCTCCGTTCTAAAATAGATGACTCAACTTTGTACTAACTTTAGTACAAAGTTGAGTCATCTATTTTGGAACGGAGGGAGTAGATGGCTTCCTCTCTCTCTCTTGATTATCAATACAATGGTCTCTTGGAGATCCATATGATGTAAGCCTTTTTACGGTGTGTTTGTTGGGATCTGATGAACTTTGAGTTTATGATCAAATCTATGTTTTTATCCATGAAAGTTATTTGAGTCTTCTTTGATCTCTTATATGCATGATTTCTTATAGCCTCGTATTTCTTCTCCGATATTTGGGTTTTGTTTGGCCAACTTGATCTATTTATCTTGCAATGGGAAGAGGTGCTTTGTGATGGGTTCAATCTTAAGGTGCTTGATCCCAGTGACAGAAGGGGAAACGACATGTATGTATCGTTTCTATTAAGGATAACAAGATGTGGTCTATTTCTACATAAATAGATCTTGTCTACATCATGTCATCGTTCTTATTGCATTACTTTGTTTTTCCATGAACTTAATACACTAGATGCATGCTGGATAGCGGTCGATGTGTGGAGTAATAGTAGTAGATGCAGGCAGGAGTCGGTCTACTAATCTTGGATGTGATGCCTATATAATGATCATTGCCTGGATATCGTCATAATTATTTGAAGTTCTATCAATTGCCCAACAGTAATTGTTTTCCCACCGTTTGCTATTTTTCTCGAGAGAAGCCACTAGTGAAACCTATGGCCCCCGGGTCTCTTTTCATCATATTTGACTTTGCGATCTATTTTCCATTGCATTTATTTTCAGATCTATTAAACCAAAAATACAAAAAATACTTTAGTACAAAGTTGAGTCATCTATTTTAGAACGGAGGGAGTAGATGGCTTCCTCTCTCTCTCTTGATTATCAATACAATGGTCTCTTGGAGATCCATATGATGTAAGCCTTTTTACGGTGTGTTTGTTGGGATCCGATGAACTTTGAGTTTATGATCAGATCTATGTTTTTATCCATGAAAGTTATTTGAGTCTTCTTTGATCTCTTATATGCATGATTTCTTATAGCCTCGTATTTCTTCTCCGATATTTGGGTTTTGTTTGGCCAACTTGATCTATTTATCTTGCAATGGGAAGAGGTGCTTTGTGATGGGTTCAATCTTAAGGTGCTTGATCCCAGTGACAGAAGGGGAAACGACATGTATGTATCGTTGCTATTAAGGATAACAAGATGTGGTTTATTTCTACATAAATAGATATTGTCTACATCATGTCATCGTTCTTATTGCATTACTTTGTTTTTCCATGAACTTAATACACTAGATGCATGCTGGATAGCGGTCGATGTGTGGAGTAATAGTAGTAGATGCAGGCAGGAGTCGGTCTACTAATCTTGGATGTGATGCCTATATAATGATCATTGCCTGGATATCGTCATAATTATTTGAAGTTCTATCAATTGCCCAACAGTAATTGTTTTCCCACCGTTTGCTATTTTTCTCGAGAGAAGCCACTAGTGAAACCTATGGCCCCCGGGTCTCTTTTCATCATATTTGACTTTGCGATCTATTTTCCATTGCATTTATTTTCAGATCTATTAAACCAAAAATACAAAAATACCTTGCTGCAATTTATTTGTTCCGCGATCAATTTATCCTATCTACCACTTTTACCTCACGTTATTTGCCTATCTTGAGGTGCCGTACCCGAAAGGAATTGACAACCCCTTTAACACGTTGGATTGCGAGTATTTGTTATTTGTGTGCAGGTGTTGTTTATGTGGTGTGAGGAGGTTCTCCTATTGGTTCGATAACCTTGGTCTCATCACTGAGGGAAATACCTAACGTCGCTATACTGCATCATCCCTTCCTCTTTGGGGAAATACCGATGTAGACTACATCTAAAGACTGCATCTTGCCACTAACCAACTAGACGCTAAGTACACGCAACTAATTCCTACATGCACATCCAACACTTATCCACTCAACGGATCACAACCCACACGTCTGCTAACGCACGTGCTAAGTCAAAATTATGGCTAATAGGTTGCACCGCAGAGCTATGCCATGGATGAGTTTTTTTGCGAAATTGTGCCATGGATGAGTTGTTACATCACCGCACCGACAGCCATCGTCAAGCGGCGCATCACATTGCCGGCAGTGCTGACGAGCGACCATTCCCCCCTGCATGTGTGTTGCCTCTATACCTGGCCATATCTCGGGCCAGGCCGGGCCAAAAAAAGCCCGGTGTTGAAAACCTAGGCTCGAGCCCGGCCCGACCCGACCACCAGACCTACTAAATCGGGCCCGAGCCTGGCCTGAACCTAGAAAAGCCCGACACGGCCACTCGGCCTGGCCCGACAACGGCTAAAACCCCATTTTTCACAGACCCGAGCACGATCCGCTCTGCCCATCGGGCTTGATTTTCAGGCCCGAGCTCGGCCCGATGGCATGTTTGGGCTCAGCCTGGCCCGGGATTTTCGGGCCAAGTCGGGTCGGGCCGTCCGAGCCGGGCTGCCCATGGCCAGGTCTAGTCGCCTCCATGGAGTTGCAGCACTCGTGGCGGTGCCTGCTCCATCGTCCTTCACCATGCCGTGGGATGTAGCAGGGTGGTTGGCGGCGTCACTCCTCATGGTTCGTTTCCATGGATTTGCTGCGTTTTGCATCGCCATGGAAGACTCTCCACGAACAAAGATGAGGAATAACAGGTGGAAGAGAGAGGACGCGAAGGGATAAGGCTGAGCTGGGGAAGCAATGGATGGGCCCACGGGGCACGTGTCAATCAGTGCGCGCGGTTTATCTTTCCCTGTTGTCATCCAATAGATTTTAAACATTTTCCATAGAATATCCTCTAATTCCTAATTAGTTCGGTTAGCACCCCAAACATACGAGACATCAACCTAGGTCACATTAGTGCATACATTTTATTCCTGCCTGTCCCAGTTGAACAACTAGCCCATGCAAATTTTTCTCTCAATCATCCTCCAAGCCAAAAATGAAAAGGTCGCCTGCAGGCCAGATTTTTTTACCTTCCTATCTATTCCTCGCCTTATTTTTCTTAATGTTGAATAGATATACAATTACACCATACCTAGCTTCTTTGACGAACGCATTCTAATTTTTTTGTTCTTAAACATTGTGTCAGTCGAATAGCCTGACCACTAACAAGGGGACACCGCCAGGGAGCTTCGTACAGGAGCGGAGATGATCAGGGCTAGTACGATGCAGTTCATGAAGTTGTGTGATGTTGCGAAACAACTGATCCAAGGTGTCTGAGGCTTCAGAGCGCTTTCGGTGAAGATGTGCCATAGCAAAGCGTCTACCTCCTTTTGCTTCTACCTTGGGAGGAGCTGGCTCTCTTCGGCTTCCAAAAGGTTTGTCGGTTCTAGCTTGATACTAGCAATGCCCGCGCGGCGGCACGCCGCGCCCCGTCGATTCATTGTGTTTATATATTGTTTGTATGTATTGTTTACAGCGAAACTCAATTACAGCAAGAGACCTAGATAGGTGAGTGATGTTTTGGTTTGTTCAAAAGTCAAACCTCTTCATCATATATATGATTATTTCTCCTTTCTTTTTTCATAATAGTTGCTAAAAGTAATTGATATTATGAAATTAAATATCCGTTGAACAACAATGAGAGCTCCAGGATACAGAAGAACTAATATGTGTGCACAAATCTTTATTCAATGTTGCAATAATGTGTAAGTAGTAAAAGAAGATGACACAATATACCTGAAAAGAAACATGCAAATCCTTGTTTGGTTTTGTTATTGCATACAATTTCTTATTTGTATCTACTGTTGAACGTGTACTTCTTTCTTGCTATATTGGTCCGTATTTCCTTTATACTAGTTGAAGGAAGCAAAAGCTTAAAATGTTGCCTTGGCTACGTTGTTGGGCTAGATGCTCGCTAAAAGTGTTGGAGTGTTTTAGTAGAATAGGACCCCTTGACAATTCTTCCTTGTATACAAAACAAACGTTACAGTCTGTCTGGGGAAAAAATAACCCCACATCCCCTCTCCCCCGCGAGCTCAGCGGGCTTCTCAGTCCATCATGATGCTAGGTGTAGTACACTTTCCCGTATGACCATGTCTCGGACAAATTGTAGAAATTTTGTGAAAAAGATGGTGAATTCGCATATGCTCTTTATGTAGTGGTGGTTCAATGCTATGATTCTGCTTAAAATGTGCATGCTTACACGGATTTCGAAACAAATTATCCAGATTATATATCTTGCTTCCATGCCTTCAGAAGTCATATTTGTCCACAGGTTTAGACGAAGCATTATTATCCATACAGAAAAATGTTGAAACCCTAGTTGATCAAATAAATTCACTACCCTAACTATTGACACTGCTAGTTTGCCATGATATGAAATCATTCCACACTGCCACTTACCTTATACCAAGTTGCATCAACCTGCTAATAAAACATGGTTAATACCAAGTGCGTCTACCTATTAATAAAACATGCAACCTTTGGCACTGTTAGTTACAGAAAAGATAGAAAAGGCTGGAAAGCATTTAGGTTTGAGAGTTTCTTGGAAAACTTTTGAAGAGAAACTGTTGAGAGACATGTCCACCAACATTGTAATGCATCCAGAAATGGAGTAATTTACACAATCATGGAGAGAGGCGTATAATTACTTTCTAGCGCAATCTTAGAGGAAACATCCAACAACTAATCTTGATTGCTAAAGATGTTTAGATAAACTACATTGATATTAGAAATGCAGTTGTTAAGTGAGAAAAAAATTGTAACTTAATGTTGAAATTCATTTGCATACACCACTTCAGTACCACTTCCGTATACCAAAAACAATTAGGGGTTGTCTAGGACACATCTAGATGTGACATAGTTATGTCACATCTAAACCAATGTCCACTCTGTTTGTGGTCTTTTTTTTTGTCCTAGTTTTTTTTTGTTTCTTGTTGTTGCATTATATATTTGTGGGAGTTTAGATGTGACATCCTTAAAAAACATCTAGATGTGAATTAGACAAACTGAAACAATTAATATGAACCATCATCCTAGCTCCCTGTCTCTCCCACACACAATAATTGACAAAGAGAAAACAAAATAGGATTCCAGAGGGATGTTGCCCCAATCTGTGGACTCGTCAGGACCGAATTGCCCGGACAAAAACGCGCACTACCTATCATAATAGAGCATTACCACAGCACGTCCCACCCAGAAAAACACAGAACAAAAAACAGAAGAAAGTTTCCAGGAAGCCTACTCCTCTGAACTCTGAAGTCGTCGCCTTCGCTTGTCTTCTACTCCTAAATTCCTCCTGCACTGCATAAACCCCGCATGCAACCAACCATCAATGTCCAATGACTCTTTTCTTTCTACACTTTCTTCTAATTAATAGCAGCTAGCAACAGAGAGACATCAGATCGGGCCGGGACGGAAGAAGGAAGTCAGGCGGCGACCAGGGCTTGGAGGAGGCGATGGCGGTGGCAGGACGGCGATGGGGATGGGGATCTCTTCGACGGGCACTCGATTGGGCTAACCGGGGATTGGAAGCGGACGGTGACAGCGTCGTGGATGCACCAGTAGAACGCTGGCTCACCGCATGCCTGCCGTAGTCGCAGCCTCACAGTCAGGACAGGGCGTCAAGCACGGCGCAAACACCACCGTGCTTCTCTCCCTCGTCCTCCTCTATGTCTCTGTGGCAATCAGCTCCGGCGCTTCACCACCATCACTGCGGATCCACTATTTCAATCCAGACAACATCATCGCGGACATCGCAATCCACACAACATCACTACGGACATCACCGTTGTTGCTTGATGACACCGTCTGTGACGTGCCATAGCCTCCGAGGCATGATACGTCTCCAATGTATCTATAATTTTTTATTGCTCCATGCTACTTTATTTACTGTTTTGTTCCATATTGGACTTTATTTTCCACTTTTATATTATTTTCGGGACTAACCTATTAACCGGAGGCCCAGCCCAGAATTGCTGTTTTTTGCCTATTTCAGAGTTTCGAAGAAACAGAATATCAAACTGAGTCCAAACGGAATAAAACCTTTGGGAACATGATTTTCTCACCGAATGTGATCCAGGAGACTTGGACCCTACTTCAAGAAGTGCCAGAGGCGGTCACGAGGGTGGAGGGCGCCCCCCTGGGCGCGCCCCCCTACCTCGTGGGCCCCCTGTTGCTCCACCGACGTACTCCTTCCTCCTATATATACCTACGTATCCCCGAACGATCAGACCAGGAGCCAAAAACCTAATTCCACCGCCGCAACCTTCTGTATCCACAAGATCCCATCTTGGGGCATGTTCCGGAGCTCCGCCGGAGGGGGCATCCACCATGGAGGGCTTCTACATCAACACCATAGCCCCTCCAATGAAGTGTGAGTAGTTTACTTCAGACCTTCGGGTCCATAGCTAGTAGCTAGATGGCTTCTTCTCTCTTTTTGGATCTCAATACAATGTTCTCCCCCTCTCTTGTGGAGATCTATTTGATGTAATCTTCTTTTTGCAGTGTGTTTGTTGAGACCGATGAATTGTTGGTTTATGATCTAGTATTATCTATGGAAAATATTTGATTCTTCTCTGAATTCTTTTATGTATGATTGAGTTATCTTTGCACGTCTCTTCGAATTATCCTGTTGGTTTGGCCAACTAGATTGGTAGTTCTTGCAATGGGAGAAGTGCTTAGCTTTGGGTTCGATCTTGCGGTGTCCTTACCCAGTGACAGAAAGGGTTGCAAGGCACGTATTGTATTGTTTCCATCGAGGATAACAAGATGGTTTTTTTATCATATTGCATGAACTTATCCCTCTACATCATGTCATCTTGCTTAAGGTATTACTCTGTTTTTAACTTAATACTCTAGATGCATGTTGGATAGCGGTAGATGAGTGGAGTAACAGTAGTAGATGCAGAATCATTTCGATCTACTTGTCTTGGACGTGATGCCTATATACGTGATCATTGCCTAGATATGCTCATAACTGTGCTCAATTCTGTCAATTGCTCAACAGTAATTTGTTCACCCACCATAGAATATCTATGCTCTTGAGAGAAGACACTAGTGAAACCTATGGCCCCCGGGTCTATTCTCATCATATCAATCTCTATCGCTTTATTACTTGCTTTGTTTTTTACTTTGCCTTTTACTTTTTACTTTGCATCTTTCTATCAAAAATACCAAAAATATTATTTATCATCTCTATCAGATCTCACTCTCGTAAGTGACCGTGAAGGGATTGACAATCCCTAATCGCGTTGGTTGCGAGTAGCTATCGTTTTGTGCAGGTACGAGGGACTTGTGTGTGGTCTCCTACTGGATTGATACCTTGGTTCTCAAAAACTGAGGGAAATACTTACGCTACTTTGCTGCATCATCCTCTCCTCTTCGGGGAAATCCAATGCAGTGCTCAAGAGGTAGCAAGAAGAATTTCTGGCACCATTGTCGGGGAGGCTCACACAAGCAAGTCAACAATACCAAGTACCCATCACAATCCCTATCTCTCGCATTACATTATTTGCCATTTGCCTCTTGTTTTCCTCTCCCCCACTTCACCCTTGCCGTTTTATTCGCCCTCTCTTTCCCAATCTCCTCCTCTCTTTCCCGTTTGCCTTTTTCCCGTTGCCTTTCTGTTTGCTTGTGTGTTGGATTACTTGTTGCCATGGCGCAAGATAATACCAAATTGTGTGATTTATCGAATACCAATAATAATGATTTCCTTAGTACTCCGATTGCTCCTCTTAATAATGATGAGTCTTGTGAAATCAATACCTCTTTGCTGAATCTTGTTATGAAAGATCAATTCACCGGCCTTCCTAGTGAAGATGCCGCTACTCATCTAAACAATTTTGTTGATTTGTGTAATATGCAAAAGAAGAAAGATACAGATAAAAATATTGTCAAGTTGAAGTTATTTCTGTTTTCGCTTAGAGATCGTGCTAAAGTTTGGTTTTCGTCTTTGCCTAAAAATAGTATTGATTCTTGGAACAAGTGCAAAGATGCTTTTATCTCTAAGTATTTTCCTCCCGCTAAGATCATCACTCTTAGGAACGATATCATGAATTTTAAACAACTTGATCATGAGCATGTTGCCCAATCTTGGGAAAGAATGAAATTTATGCTTCGCAATTGCCCTACTCATGGTTTGAATTTATGGATGATCATACAAATTTTTTATGCCGGATTGAATTTTGCTTCTAGAAATCTTTTAGATTCGGCCGCGGGAGGCACGTTTATGGAAATTATGTTAGGAGATGCTACCAAATTGCTTGATAATATTATGGCTAATTATTCTCAATGGCAGACCAAAAGATCTTCTAGTAAAAAAGTGCATGCTATAGAAGAAATCAATGTTTTGAGTGAAAAGATGGATGAACTTATGAAGATGTTTGCTCCTAAAAATACTCCTCTTGATCCCAATGAAATGCCTTTGTCTACCTTGCTTGAGAATAATAATGAATCTATGGATGTGAATTTTGTTGGTAGGAATAGTTTTGGAAACAACGCTTATAGAGGGAATTTTAATCCTAGGTCTTATCCTAGTAATCCTTCTAATAATTATGGAAACTCCTACAACAACTCTTATGGAAATTTTAATAAGATGCCCTCTGAATTTGAGAGTAGTGTTAAAGAGTTTATGAATTCGCAAAAGAATTTTAATGCTTTGCTTGAAGAGAAATTGCTTAAAGTTGATGATTTGGCTAGGAACGTTGATAAAATTTCTCTTGAAATTGATTCTTTAAAGCTTAGATCTATTCCTCCTAAGCATGATATCAATGAGTCTCTCAAAGCCATGAGAATTTCCATTGATGAGTGCAAGGAAAGAACCGCTAGGATGCGTGCTTTCAAAGATGCCTTTATTAAAGCGTGCTCTTCCAATTCCTATGAAAATCAAGATGAAGATCTAAAAGTTATTGATGTGTCCCCTATCAAATCTTTGTTTTGCAATATGAATCTTGATGAAACTAAATGTGATCTTCCTTTACCTAGAAGGCGTTCTAAGAATTCAGAGTTTCTAGACCTAGATGTTGCTAAACCCACTATTTTGGATCTCAAGGAATTTAATTATGAAAATTGCTCTTTGATTGGTTGTATTTCCTTGTTGCAATCCGTGCTAGATTCTCCTCATGCTTATAGTTAAAATAAGGCCTTTATCGAACACATTGTTGATGCCTTGATGCAATCTTATGAAGAAAAACTTGAGTTGAAAGTTTCTATCCCTAGAAAACTCTATGATGAGTGGGAACCTACTATTAAAATTAAAATTAAAGATTATGAGTTTCATGCTTTGTGTGATTTGGGTGCTAGTGTCTCTACTATTCCCAAAGCTTTGTGTGATTTGCTAGATTTCCGTGATTTTGATGATTGCTCTCTAAACTTGCATCTTGCGGATTCTACTATTAAAAAGCCTATGGGAAGAATTAATGATGTTCTTATTGTTGCAAATAGGAATTATGTGCCCGTAGATTTTATCGTTCTTGATATAGATTGCAATCCTTCATGTCCTATTATTATTGGTAGACCTTTCCTTAGAACGATTGGTGCAATTATTGATATGAAGGAAGGGAATATTCGATTCCAATTTCCATTAAAGAAGGGCATGTAACACTTCCCTAGAAAGAAAATAAAATTACCATATAAATCTATCATGAGAGCCACTTATGGATTGCCTACCGAAGATGGCAATACCTAGATCTATCCTTGCTTTTATGCCTAGCTAGGGGTGTTAAACGATAGCGCTTGTTGGGAGGCAACCCAATTTTATTTTTTTTGTTTTTTGTTTTTGCTTCTGTTTAGGAATAATTAATCCATCTAGCCTCTGTTTGGATGTGGTTTTATCTTTTAATTAGTGTTTGTGCCAAGTAGAACCTATAGGATAACCTACGATGATAGTTGATTCTGCTGAAAAACAGAAACTTTGCACGCACGAATATAATTTTGTTAAATCACAGGAACGTGCTTTTGCATTAAATCTTTTTTCTGCTGTTCAATAAACAAATTTTACAGGACTTCCTATTTTGGTAGAATTTTTAGAGTTCTAGAAGTTTGCGTTAGTTACAGATTGCTACAGACTGTTCTGTTTTTGACAGATTTTGTTTTACGTGTGTTGTTTGCTTATTTTGATGAATCTATGGCTAGTAAAATAGTTTATAATCCATAGAGAAGTTGGAATACAGTAGGTTTAACACCAATATAAATAAAGAATGAGTTCATTACAATATCTTAAGTAGTTCTTTGTTTTCTTTCTCTAACGGAGCTCATGAGATTTCTGTTGAGTTTTGTGTTGTGAAGTTTTCAAGTTTTGGGTGAATTCTTTTGATGGATTATGAAACAAGGAGTGGCAAGAGCCTAAGCTTGGGGATGCCCATGGCACCCCCAAGATAATCCAAGGACACCAAAAAGTCAAAGCTTGGGGATGCCCCGGAAGGCATCCCCTCTTTCGTCCACTTTCATCGGTGATTTACTTGGAGCTATATTTTTATTCACCACATGATATGTGTTTTGCTTGGAGCGTCTTGTATTATTTGCGTCTTTGCTTGTTAGTTTACCACAATCATCTTTGTTGTACACATCTTTTGAGAGAGTCATACATGAATTGGAATTTGTTAGAATACTCTATGTGCTTCACTTATATCTTTTGAGCTTGATAGTTTTGCTCATAGTGCTTCACTTATATCTTTTGAGCGTGATAATTTTTGCTCTAGTGCTTCATTTATATCTTTTAGAGCACGGTGATGGATTTGTTTTAAAGAAACTATTGATCTCTCATGCTTCACTTAGATTATTTTGAGAGTCGTTAATAGCATGGTAATTCGCTTAATGTTAATATATTTGGTGTTCAAGATATGTGAAACTTTCTTTTGAGTGTGTTGAATACTAAGATAAGTTTGATGCTTGATAATTGTTTTGAGATATGAAGATGGTGATATTAGAGTCATGCTAGTTAAAGTAGTTGTGAATTCAAAGAATACTTGTGTTAAAGTTTGTGATTCCCGTAGCATGCACGTATGGTGAACCGTTATGTGATGAACTCAGAGCATGATTTATTTATTGATTGTCTTTCTTATGAGTGGCGGTCAGGGACGAGCGATGGTCTTTTCCTACCAATCTATCCCCCTAGGAGCATGCGCGTAATACTTTGCTTTGATAACTTCTAGATTTTTGCAACAAGTATATGAGTTCTTTATGACTAATGTTGAGTCCATGGATTATACGCACTTTTTCCCATCCTTCCACCTTTGCTAGCCTCTCTAATACCGCGCACTTTTCGCCGGTATCATACACCCACCGTATACCTTCCTCAAAACAGCCACCATACCTACCTATCATGGCATTTCCATAGCCATTTCGAGATATATTGCCATGCAACTTTCCACCGTTCCGTTTATTATGACACGCTCCATCATTGTCATATTGCTAGCATGATCATGTAGTTGACATCGTATTTATGGCATGGCCACCGTTCATAATTCTTTCATACATGTCACTCATGATTCATTGCATATCCCAGTACACCACCGGAGGCATTCATATAGAGTCATACTTTGTTCTAAGTATTGAGTTGTAATTATTGAGTTGTAAGAAAAATAAAAGTGTGATAATCATCATTATTAGAGCATTATCCCAAGTGAGGAAAGGATGATGGAGACTATGATTCCCCATAAGTCGGGATGAGACTCTGGACGAAAAATAAAAAAAAGGGGGCCAAAAAAAAAGAAAGGCCCAAACAAAAAAAAGAGAAAAAGAGAGAAGGGACGATGCTACTATCCTTTTACCACACTTGTGCTTCAAAGTAGCATCAAGATCTTCATGATAGAGAGTCTCTCATTTTGTCACTTTCATATACTAGTGGGAATTTTTCATTATAGAACTTGGCTTGTATATTCCAATGATGGGCTTCCTCAAAATGCCCTAGGTCTTCGTGAGCAAGCAAGTTGGATGCACACCCACTTAGTTTCTTTTGTAGAGCTTTCATATACTTATAGCTCTAGTGCATCCGTTGCATGGCAATCCCTACTCACTCACATTGATATCTATTGATGGGCATCTCCATAGCCCGTTGATACGCCTAGTTGATGTGAGACTATCTTCCCTCTTTTTTTCTTTTCCACAACCACCATTCTATTCCACATAGTGCTATATCCATGACTCACGCTCATGTATTGCGTGAAGATTGAAATTTTTTTGAGAATGTCATAAGTACGAAACAATTGCTTGGCTTGTCATCGGGGTTGTGCATGATTTAAATATTTTATGTGGGGAAGATGGAGCATAGCCAGACTATATGATTTTGTAGGGATAACTTTCTTTGGCCATGTTATTTTAAGAAGACATGATTGCTTTGATTAGTATGCTTGAAGTATTATTAATTTTTATGTCAATATGAACTTTTGTCTTGAATCTTTCGGATCTGAATATTCATATCACAATTAAGAAGATTTACATTGAAATTATGCCAAAGTATCACTCCGCATCAAAAATTCTTTTTTTTATCATTTACCTACTCGAGGACGAGCAGGAATTAAGCTTGGGGATGCCTGATACGTCTCCAACGTATCTATAATTTTTTATTGCTCCATGCTACTTTATCTACTGTTTTGGACTATATTGGGCTTTATTTTCCACTTTTATATTATTTTTTGGACTAACCTATTAACCGGAGGCCCAGCCCAGAATTGTTGTTTTTTGCCTATTTCAGTGTTTCGAAGAAATGGAATATCAAACGGAGTCCAAATGGAATAAAACCTTTGGGAACGTGATTTTCTCACCGAACGTGATCCAGGAGACTTGGACCCCTACTCCAAGAAGTGCCAGAGGCGGTCACGAGGGTGGAGGGCGCGCCCCCCTACCTCGTGGGCCCCCTGTTGCTCCACCGACGTACTCCTTCCTCCTATATATACCTACGTATCTCCGAACGATCAGACCAGGAGCCAAAAACCTAATTCCACCGCCGCAACCTTCTGTATCCACGAGATCCCATCTTGAGGCCTGTTCCGAAGCTCCGTCGGAGGGGGCATCCACCACGGAGGGCTTCTACATCAACACCATAGCCCCTCCGATGAAGTGTGAGTAGTTTACTTCAGACCTTCGGGTCCATAGCTAGTAGCTAGATGGCTTCTTCTCTCTTTTTGGATCTCAATACAATGTTCTCCCCCTCTCTTGTGGAGATCTATTCGGTGTGTTTGTTGAGACCGATGAATTGTTGGTTTATGATCTAGTATTATCTATGGAAAATATTTGATTCTTCTCTGAATTCTTTTATGTATGATTGAGTTATCTTTGCAAGTCTCTTCGAATTATCCCGTTGGTTTGGCCAACTATATTGGTAGTTCTTGCAATGGGAGAAATGCTTAGCTTTGGGTTCGATCTTGCGGTGTCCTTACCCAGTGACAGAAAGGGCTGCAAGGCACGTATTGTATTGTTGCCATCGAGGATAACAAGATGGTTTTTTTTATCATATTGCATGAATTTATCCCTCTACATCATGTCATCTTGCTTAAGGCGTTATTCTGTTTTTAACTTAATACTCTAGATGCATGCTGGATAGCGGTCGATGAGTGGAGTAATAATAGTAGATGGAGAATCGTTTCGATTTACTTGTCTTGGACGTGATGCCTATATACATGATCATTGCCTAGATATGCTCATAATTATGCTCAATTCTGTCAATTGCTCAACAGTAATTTGTTCACTCACCGTAGAATATCTATGCTCTTGAGAGAAGCCACTAGTGAAACCTATGGCCCCCGGGTCTATTCTCATCGTATCAATCTCTATCGCTTTATTACTTGCTTTGTTTTTTTACTTTGCCTTTTACTTTTTACTTTGCATCTTTCTATCAAAAATACCAAAAAAATTATTTATCATCTCTATCAGATCTCACTCTCGTAAGTGACCGTGAAGGGATTGACAACCCCTAATAGCGTTGCTTGCGAGTAGCTATCATTTTGTGCAGGTACGAGGGACTTGTGCGTGGTCTCCTACTGGATTGATACCTTGGTTCTCAAAAATCGAGGAAAATACTTACGCTATTTTGTTGCATCATCTTCTCCTTTTCGGGGAAATCCAACACAGTGCTTAAGAGGTAGCAAGGCGACACATCATGCTCAACCTTATGGCAAGAGACGACCCGCGGCAGAGTGACCCGTCCACGCTGGCGTCCTTCACCGTGTTGCTGTGTGGCTCCGGTTTTTGCCGGACGCTGCTTAGCGGATCCTCCGGCTACGCCATCTCCGGCCCTACCGGGACCAGGTGTCGTACGTCGACGAATCGTACACCCAGGGGTGTGCTTGCTTTGGAGATGCTCATCTTCGGGGACAGCACAGCAGTGCAGGGCGTCCGCATCGGCTGCGTCCACCGCAAGCGCGACCTATTCATTGGAGCGTCTAGGTTGCTCGGCTTGGGCTGGGGTCCCATGTCCCTCGTCTTGGCGGTATGTTGAGCTACTGTCTCGTGAGCCGATACGCCGACTCGGGTGTCAGGTGCCGTATGCTCAGCAGTGTCGATGCCATGCCGGTAGTCGCAATTTGCCCTACTCCCAGTACTCCACAACATGCAGGCGCCGAGTTTCTAGCCCGTGGTCACTGTTTTCCCTACTCTGCTGTGTGCAGGCGCCCAGTTTCTACAATGTTGCCCTGACGGGGCTGGTCTCGGCGGCGACAGGCTCCCAAGAGTTTCTACTATGCCAGCCTTATGGGGCTGGGCATCGGTGTAGAGAGGTTCTGGATGGCAAGGAGCACGGGGATCCCCATATTTATAGGCCAAGGACCAGGAAGGCACGACCCTCCGAGACGTCGAGAAGGCACATGCTAGAAGGTGCGATTATTCTCCAAGACGTCGAGAAGGTACGGCCGAATACGAAAGAAGCAACACGTATCAAGCGGCAAGGATAACACGTCTACAATGCCTTACCACCTGACGACACCCATGCATTGCGAACACAGGGAAAAAAAGGGCAAACTACTTACACCAGCCAGCCACCGAGATACATGCACGGGATCAGTCACCACATGCAACGAAACTAAAAATAAAAAACGCAACCGCCTACATGCACGCACGTAGTCAGATCTACAACCGCATGCATGCACCTGGCGACACCCTAGGAATCAGCCTCGACAGATCGCATTGTTGACCAGAGACCAAATCAAAACAGAAAAACGCAACGCGCACCCAACGAAAAGCAAATCACGTTCAGAAAATTTAGGCTGGGAAACTAAACTCACAGTGAATTTCTACACCCCCACATCCCAAAGTAATACACGTGCCTGCTAGCCACACACTTTGAAGTCACTTTCACCCAAGTGGTGAAATATGGTGGAGAAATCGTCCCCTGCAATAGAGGCTTGGGTATTCTGAGAAATGTAATAGGCTAGACCTTATTATGTGCTACTCACGTTTTCGTCCCATAGCACCCGTTTCGATGGCGAGCGGGTGTGGTGGGTTTTCTGGTAGTGCTGGAACTCGCTCTACCTCTTTCCCTTCTCCTGACTCTTCTGTTAGAACTGGTTGTATTTCTGTTCTTTACAATGAAAAAGGGTAAAGCCCGGTTCTAAAAAAAAGAAATACTAACTCCCAAATTGTACCATCAACACTTTGGAAAAAAGCACGAATGGATGAGATATCATGTACTCCTTCTGTCTTTGAAAAGAAGGCATATAAATTTTCTCTCAACTCAAACGGTACAAAATGTGACCAAAATTATAGAAAAACTTTAAACATATATAAAATACAAAATTAGTACCACTAAATACACAATGATATATTTTTATATTATAGATATTTGATATTGTAGTTGTGAATATTTTTCCTACAAACTTGGTCAAAAAATTTGAACCACTTGAATTGAGACAAAAGTTATAAGCCTATTCTCAACTTATAGTTTTCTCTAAATTTTCTATAAGCCACCTAATTTAGTAAGAGGGTTTTAAAAATATGAACAGGGTAAATTTGTGTATGGAAAGTGTAATATTGTTGACGTTTGATCCACATCTAAAAAGAACAACGACAAAATTTTCATAAGCACAAATAAATCGAAACCAAGGATTCCTTCCGCGTGCATAGCAATTCCATGAAGAGATCATATATAAACAGGCAAACTCTACTAGACTTATTTTTTGAACTTGCAAAAAACTCTTCTCGACAGTTTGCCTCTAAATTCGAAAGAAATACACATATACGTGAGGCCCGGCCCAGCCCACCGCACTCTTACCAAGGCCCAGCCGCTGTTTCCTGGACCTGTGCCCCCCTGTACCTCACTGCCGGACGCAGAAGCAGAAGCAGCAGCGCAGCCAGCAGCAAAGAATCGCGAGGAGATGGCGGCGGCGACGGCGACGGCGACGGTGCAAGCGCAGCCAGGACTCGACGCGCGCGAGTGGGACGAGGCGGCGTACCGGCGGGGCATCCTGCGGGAGCGCGACCTCTCCTGCCGCACCCTCTTCCGCGCCGTCTTCTACGACCAGCGCGACGAACCCGACCCGGACGTCCTCCTCGCCGCCGCCTCCAGCGACGGATCCCTCGCGTCCTTCTCGCTGTCCTCCTGCATCGCCTCCTCCGCCTCCGCCCACGCCGCCCCACAGGTTTCGCCTCCCCCCTCCCTCCCCCTTCTTCCCCCCACCCCTTCTCTATTCCGTGTGTACAAACGCCCCGTTCCCCTTGATTTGATTCAGCTGGCTGCCGCCGCGCTGGTCGACCCCGTCTGCATCGTCCAAGCGCACAGCGGCCCCGTCTACGACGCCAAGTTCTACAACGATCCGATTCAGCCGCTGCTCTTCAGGTAAAGGCTTCTTCTTTCTCACCAATTCCTCTCTGTTGGTGCCGTGGGATTGGCGGCCATGAGTGTTCTCAAGAAGGAAATTTTACAACGTGATACATTGCTTGTGACAGCTGCGGGGATGACGGCCACATCCGGGGTTGGAGATGGCACGAGATGCAGAGCTGCCTTCTGCCACTCTCTCTGCAAGGTAATGTACCCGAGCTCTCCTTCGTGGCTTGGTTTGCTAGATTAGTTGGAGTTGGGCTTAACTAGCTGTTCTTACATAGATGTACTTTTTTTTTCGAGGGTACGCAAATTGCGTACCTTAGCTTTATAGAAGGAGAGAAATACAGCCATACAACCACATCTACCTCTCGCTGCGAACAGCGAGCGTAGCACAACTCCACACCCGACACAAGTAAGGAAACCACACACGACACACACTACGACAAACAGAGCCTACCCAAAACCGATATCCTCGCCGCGTCTCGACCGACGCCGGTGATCATCGAAGAACAGCAACTCCAGCTTCCCAGGAAGAGCCAGCGACGACCGTACATAGCGCCAGAGAAGAACGATTCGGGTAGCGGTGCACGCCGGAGGAGCGCAACATAGGGCCTCTTATCTCCAAGCACGAAGCTCCCAACAGAGAAACAGCGTCAGAAAGACGCCGCCATCGTGCCGATCCTACGGATCAAGGCTTTCGCCCCGGAGATGGTTGCCGATACAAGGCACCGTGAACAATGGCGCTACACTCGGCGACGCCTCCAGGAAGGGGAGTGACACCCACGGGTGCCATCGACGCCGGTCCGACCAAGGCCGAACAGAATTTTCATCCGTAGCATTGCACATTTCCACGCCACCAAGCTTCCGGCCAGCCCCGAAAGATGCCTCACACCGCCAACACTGCAGCCACTTGCAGTCGGAGCCACACATCACTGCCGAGGAAGCACGCCTCAAGCCACCACCTTCAGCACACTAGGAACCGCAGCAACCACCAATCGATGTGGGGACCAGATCCGTCGCGATGGCCTTCACCCGCACCTAGGGACTGCCACACAAATGGACCTGACACGCACCACCAGCCACACTTCGGCGCCAACTTCACCGAGGCATCACCGCCGGCACCTCACACGTAGGTGGTCGGGCGCCCGCTGCTCGCCAGGCCCTGCCTAGCCGAGCCTCGCAGTGCCGCCGCCTCCATGGCTGCGCATGCGCTGCCGCCTCCGACGAAATCAGTGTACCACCCACATCCACTCACCCGCTGCACCCCTCGTGTAGATCCAGGGGACCGCCGTCGAGCATCCCGCCGTGAACCAGCCTCCCGCAGCACCCGACCGGGAGCCATCCGACGCGCAAGATCTGGCCCGAGAGCCACGGATCCGCGCAAAGGAGGGCTGCCAGCCAGCCGACCCAACGCCGACCAAGGGAGCCACCACGGCGCCACAGGCCGGACAAGGCCGCGCCAAGCCGAGCAGGGCCGCGCCACGCCGCCCGGAGCAGGGCACCGCCGAACCCAGACGCCGCCGGCACGCCCCGTGCCACCCGGAGCAAGGCCGCGCCACTCCGCCCAGACGGGAGCCACGCACGCGTCGTGCCTCGCCAGAGCCACCCCCGCCC